>NC_048223.1:120343018-120382233 GCF_002007445.2 Ailuropoda melanoleuca
CTTTACATCGGAATCCGGGGATATACTGTATGGTGATTAACATAATATAATAAAAAAAATCATTAAAAAAATAAAATTTATTGTGACTTCTTAAAAATGGGTAGAATATGGTCTACCTTATAAATGTGTCATTTGCTCTTGAAAAGAATGTAATTCTGCCACTAACGGATAGTGTTTAATAAATAGCAATTGGGTTAAGTTGCTTGATAGTGTTCTTCTGGTCTTTCGTATCTGTACTGGTTTTCTATCTGCTTGTTCAGTCAATTATTAAATTAAGAAAGGGGTCTGGAACTATCAGTTTATAATTGTGGATTTGGCCATTTCTTTTTTTTTTCCCATCAGTTTTTGCTTTATGTATTTTGAAGCTCTGTTATTAAATAAACTTTTAGAATGTTTATGTCCTATTGATGAATTTAACCTTTTATCATTATGATGATCTTCTTTATTGACTGGTAATATTCCTTGCTGCAAAATCTGTTTTGTTCAATATAATACAGACATAGTAGCTTTCTTTTCATGAGTATTGTCACAGTATAACTCCCCCCCCCATTCTCTTACTTTTAAACTGTGTGTGTGGTTTTTTAAAAAGATTTTATTTATTTATATGACAGAGAGAGAGACAGCCAGCAAGAGAGGGAACACAAGCAGGGGGAGTGGGAGAGGGAGAAGCAGGCTCCCAGCGGAAGAGCCTGATGTGGGGCTCGATCCCAGAATGCAGGGATCACGCCCTGAGCTGAAGGCAGACGCTTAACGACTGAGCCATCCAGGTACCCCTAAACTATCTGTGTTTTTAAGCAAAATTTGAAATGATTTTCTTTTTTTTTTTTTAAAGATTTTATTTTTATTTATTTGACAGAGATAGAGACAGCCAGTGAGAGAGGGAACACAAGCAGGGGGAGTGGGAGAGGAAGAAGCAGGCTCATAGCAGGGGAGCCTGATGTGGGGCTCGATCCCATAACGCCAGGATCACACCCTGAGCCGAAGGCAGACGCTTAACCACTGTGCCACCCAGGCGCCCCTGAAATGATTTTCTTATAGACAGCTTACAGTTGGGGCTTCCTTTTTTCATCCATTCTGAATATTGCTGCCTTTTAACTGAAGTGTTTATAACATTTACATTTAATGTGATTATTAATATGGTTGGCTTAAATCTACAGTCTTATTATTTGTTTTCTCCATTGCTTTTCTGATCCTTTTATTCTCCTTTTTTGCCTTCTCTTGGGAAAATTCATTATTTTTATGATTCTATTTTATTTCACTTTTAACTTATTAGCCACAACTATTTGTGTTAGGCGGTTGCTTTAGGATCTATACTGTACATCTTAAATGTGATGTAATCTGCTTTCAAGTGATATTGCACCATTTCACATACATTTAGAAGAGTCTTGCCCTATACAAGAGTCTTGCTCTATACAACCATATACTTCTTTTTCTCCCCTTTTGGTGTTTGCGCTTTGTTGTCATGCATTTCATTTCTACATATGTTTTAAATCCCACGATATATGTTATTTTTGCTTGACATAGCCAATTATCTTTTAAAGGAGATTTACATAATGAGGAACAAAGAATTTATATTTACCAGCATAGTCACCATTTCTGCTGTTCTTTATTCTTTTGTGTAGATACTGATGGCTATCTGGTATTATTTCCTTGTGGTTTGAGGGACTTCCTTCAACATTCCTTGAAAGATAGGTCTGCTGGTGATTAATTTTCTTAGCTTTTAAATGTCTGAAAAAAAAAGTCTTTGTCTCACCTGTATTTTAGAAAGATGTTTTTTTCTGGGCAAAGAATTCTAGGTAGACGGTTCTTTTTTCTTTTACTGCTTGAAAGATATTGCCCCACTGCACTCTAGCTTGTATGGTTTCCAACAAAAATCTCTGCCCCCCTTTCTTTTGTTCTTCTGTCCTTTCTTCTCCAGATGCTTTTAATATTTTTCATGTTTTTACTGGTTTTAAGCAATTTGATTATGCTGTGCCTTGGTGTAAGTTTCTCCTTCTTTCTTATGCTTAGAGTTAGATTCTTATATCCACCGGTTTATAGTTTACATCATTTTTGGAAAATTGTTCAGCTATTATTTCTCTAACTAGTTTTTAAAAATCTCCCTCCCTCCTTTAGAGACTCTAATTACACATATTTGGTTCCTTGAAGTTATCTCACAACTCACTGATGCTCTGGGGTTTTTAAATTTTTTTTTCTTTTTGTCTCTGTTTCATTTTGAACTATTTCTATTGCTGTGTCTTCAAGTTCACTAATCTTTTTCTCTTTAATGACTAATCTGTTACTAGTCCCACCCAGTGTGTTTTTCATTTTAGACATTAGAGTTTTCATCTGGACATGTTTGATTGGAATCTTTTTTTTTTAAGATTTTATTTTTAAGTAATCCCTACACTCAATGTGGGGCTCAAACTCATGACCCCAAGGTCAAGATTTGCATGCTCCCCTGACTGAGACAGCCAGGCGCCCCTGATTGGGATCTTTTTTCTATCTTCCATGTCTGTACTTAACATGCCCAATTTCCCTCTAGCCTCCTGAACACATGGGACACAGTTATAACACATTTTAAAAAGTCCTTGTGTACTAAATCTATCATCTGCCTAATTTCTGGGCTGGTATTGAATGAGTTTTCTTTTCATTGTGGGTCATATTTTCTTGCTTCTTTGCATTCCAGACACTGTGGGCTTTATGCTTTTGGATTTTGGATGTTTTTGTATTCTTATAAATATTCTAGAACTTTGCTTTGGGATGCAGTTCAGTCATTTGGAACAGCTTAATCCTTTGGGGGCTTCATTAGGTGGGACCAGAGCAGTGTTTAGCCCAGGGTTCATGTTTTCAACTACTGAGGCAGGGCTCTTAGTATTCTAACAGATGTCGCATGAATTATGACGTTTTCCACTGTGTCTGGTGGGAACAGGAGCTTTTCCCAGCCCTGTGTTAGCTTTAAGGATTCTTCCCTATCAACCTCTCAGGTGGTCTGAACCTAGTCTCAGGTGGTATTTGTACATATACATGCTGATCAGTTCTCGGATATCCCCAGAGTTCTGTCTTTGTCCACCTTTCTCTTCTCTGGCAGGCAGATGCCCAGCTCCATCCCCTCAAGTCTGGGAGACTCTCGGGCTCTCCCTGTGCCACTTCCTCCAGGCCTTATCTGGGATAAGAGCAGCACTTACTTTGTTGCTTTTCATCTCCAGGGATCACAGGCCTCTGTTTCTCATGTCTCCTGTAAGCAGCCAGTTCCCCATTAGTCCAACCCCCTGTTGTGTTAATAATTCTTTATATGACACTTCTCAACCCAAGCTCTCTGAAAAGTCCAAAAAGCCACGCGTATCAACTTTCTTTCTCTGGTTTTAAATGGAAGTCCAGCAAAACACCTGGCATTTATTTTGGGAGAGGTGGGGAGACACTTCTAGAAAAAAAATAACAAGAGAGGGAATGCCATGGACAAGAACTGTTTTTCTTTCCTTTTCAAGAACAGCTTGTATTCCAGACACTTGTAGTCTCTTTTCTTTTTGTGGCCTCAAATGCCAGCTTTGACAGGACTTAATCTTTCCAAATCATCACTGCAGCGGTGTTCATGTTGGGAAGGAGCCTGGGATGGTTTTTATGTCTTTAACATGGAACCAGTTTGGGTCCCCAGCGATGTTTATTCATCAGTTGCCCCCACCCATACACATTTAGGCCAGTGGGATTATAGAGAGGCAAATCTCAACAAAACAGGCCCGTGACTAGCACATTTTTGAGCTCAGTACACATGAAATCAGCCTCACATAGGTGATGTTGGTGACATCTTTTTATTCAGGGAATGCCCCAAATTCTCTGAAAGATTTTCCAGTTGTCAAGGGAAGATTCCAATAAGTTCCCTGCTTTTACTGTGTTGACGAAGGCAGAAAAATGATTTTATACACATTAGAAGTCTTATCAAGAAGGAATATTAACTAAAATATGTTTACTGCTATTTGTACTTTCTTTTTTTATTATTTTTTTAAAGATTTTTATTTATTTATTTGACAGAGATAGAGACAGCCAGCGAGAGAGGGAACACAAGCAGGGGGAGTGGGAAAGGAAGAAGCAGGCTCATAGCAGAGGAGCCTGACGTGGGGCTCGATCCCATAACGCCGGGATCACGCCCTGAGCCGAAGGCAGACGCTTAACCGCTGTGCCACCCAGGCACCCCTCGCTATTTGTTCTTTCTTTGATGTCAAAACAAAATAAAAATACCACCATAACCCGGGCACACAAAAAAACAACTGGTGGCATTTTTCTGTGGCTGGGTAGTAGGATTTAACTTAAAATTAAGAAAATATTGCTAATGTGATATTTCAGTGGCAGAGCGGTGGATGACCTTGTGCCTGACAAAATAGAGCTCAAGGCCATGAGCAGATGCACCCGCCCAGTGAACACGGCTCTCTTCCCCCATCTCACTGTGGTGCTGTAGGCCACCGGCATGTTCTTTCCTGCCCGGTTCTTTGTTTATGAGGTCACCTCCACCAAGTACACTCAGGGTATCTACAAAGAGCTCCTCATCTCCTCGGTGGCCTTGCTCTTCATGGGCTTTGGAGTCCTCTTCCCGCTGCTCTGTGTTGGCATCTATGTATGAGCTTCCCAGGGTTCCAGCCAGGTGGTTTCACTGAATTCCTGCTTCTGTAAATTTTTTTTTTTTTTTTACTATTGCTGGAAGTGTCCCACCTGCTGCTTATGATAAAGGCAGATGTGTGACAAAAAAAAAAAAAGGGGCACGTGGATAGAATAGTCAATTGAGTGACCCACTCTTGGTTTTGGCTCAGGTTGTGATCTCAGGGTCGTGGGATTGAGCCCCGTGTCAGGCTCCACGCTCAGTGGGGAGTCTTAAGGACTCTCTCTCTCTCTCTCCCTCTGCCCCCCCTGCTACTTTCTCTCTCCCTCTGTTAAAAAAAAAAAAAAAGAAGAAGAAGAGAAGAAGAAGAAAAGAGATGCATTTAAATGAATTGATGTCTGGTCATGACAGTACTTACATGAATTGGAAGGACAATGACAGAAGCGAGTAACACCCAGAAAGATATGTGGATTTGTGCCAGCTATGGGGAGCTCTTGGGTGTAACAGTCTGGAAGCCCCTTCCAGCAATCCAACCCAGTCTGGGAACCACAAAATTGGGTCATTCCACTGTCTTTTGGACCCCACAAGGAAGATGCTGAAAAAAGTTGGTTAGAAGACAGCTTTTGAATTTTCCAGTTGCCTGTCCTTCTCCCCACACTATGCTGGATAATGGATTCTCACAAATGGACTGACACCTTGACCTTGAAGTCATATAAGTTCATGTGGCAGAGCGAGCACTGAATAGTAAGGATACTTTGGGGTTTTACCATCCCCTCACATATATACCCTTCTCCCCCATAACTCTTTAGAACCTACCAGCATTTTCCTCTTGTCTATTGCATGGGTTACACAACATTGTGGTCTTTGTGTTTTCTGGCACAGAATGAGCACAGGAAAGAGTTAAAACTGGATTAAAAATACAAAGCTGAGTCTGACAGGGCTGCCAAGGTCAGTGGGCTCCCCAGCCTCTCCGTGCAGGAGGCATCATTTGGACAAATTAGGACCCTGTGTGTAGATTGGACCTAATCTGCTGGGATGGCCAAGAAGTTTCTGAGGAGGTGCCTTTCTCCATGAAATAACTGGTTTAGTGGTTGAGACTTGGCAGTCTTCCTCTATTAACTTGAGAATTCTATCCTCTGCACAAATCACTTAGAACATAAATCTTTTTCCAAAGTCCCTGAAATAGGCAGTACATCTCACAGTATGGGAATTAACCAAAGTAGGGAGTTTTTTTGTGTCAGGTAAAAAAATCACTCCTCATTTCTATATTCATTCTACCATTCCATCATTCATTCGGCAGAGTATGCACCAGCGCTCGACCAAGGTATTAAAATAAAGGAGATGAATTCCCTCTAACCTCCAGGAGGTCACAGCCAGAGGGAAAATAAGTGAGTGAGCAAGTACTCCACGCAGGTACTGAGAGAGAGTCCGCACACGGGCTTTAGGAGAATAGAAAAGAGAGCGTATGCAGCTCAGGGAGGGAGTCCCTCCATGGAGGGAGGTATGTGGGGGTCCTAGCACAGAGGCAGGTGATGGGGTCGGCACTGTTCAGGGGAGTACAGGGGTCTTACCATGGAGGAGGGAAAGGAGGGGAATCCCACGATGGAGGGGAGTAGGGAGTTTTCGTTGCAGAGGAGAGCTAGCGGATATTTCCATGGAGAGGGAGAGAACTCCCCCTGTGCAGAGCGCTTAGCTGGCCTTGCTCCGAGGCACAAAAGAGCTTTTCACATGTTCCTGATTTACAGGCATATTCTGTTCCAGAGCAGGTGAGAGGTGAGTTCAGGGAGTGCTTTGATAGTGTGTTTTGAGAACTATCCTTCCAGTTCTCTGAAGGACAACTGAAATGTCCTTACCAAATCTTCCTTACATATGGTTGTGCATTCCATCCCATGTTCTGTGCGTGTCACATCAGTTTCACTAAATACTCTATCAGATAAAGGGGCAGAAGAAGATTTCTGAGAAGCACCAAGTTTGGGAAACACTGTGCATATATCTTCTTGTTGATTCACAACGTATGGTGCTATCTCAAAGGCTATGAGAAGTCCTGCAGTAAAGCAACTTGTTCAACCGTGTTTCATCTAGTGCTTCCTGTATCATCTGAAGACCAGGGAAACTTCTTTCTTGCACATCTAACAATGCTATTATGAGAAATAGAGTTCAGTTTTTAAAAGCTCCTGATAGAAATGTAAAAATGGAGGACATATCCTACACAACTCTTGTTAGATGATCTATCATAGTTGTCCCAATCATATATCAAGTTCTTTTATTTTATATTTTATTTATTTATTTATTTATTTATTGAGAGAGAGCGAGCGAGCACGCACGCATGAGCCGGGGGTGCGGAGGCAGAAGAAAAGGGAGAGAGAGAATCCCAAGCAGACTCTGTGCTGAGTGCAGAATCCGACGTGGGGCTCGATCTTATGACCCTGGGATCATGATCTGAGCCAAAATCAAGAATCAGATGCTTCACTGAGTGAGCCACCCAGGCACCCCTTGATATATCAGGTTATATATATATATCAAGAACTTGATATATCAAGTTCTTGAGGAGACTGTCTTCTTAGGCAGTCTTCCTAGTTTGGGATGGAAAAGGGAAAGAAAGAAAAACTGGGAAGTGGGCATCTCATAGAGAGTAGAGAACCTCTAAGAATCATCGTTATTGATAACCCCAGAGCACGTAGTTACCGGACTTATGATTCACAGAGAGAAAACTACAAAGCAAAGAGCAAGAATAAAGACAGTGAATCGATAACGTGATGAGCAGTTTAACTGTGTCATTGTGAAGATCTACACAGTCCCCAAATTAACCAGGTTTGTTCTGATTCCATGTTTGGAAGACCTGAAAACGTTTGGAGTTTAGTTGTCTTTCTTTGGTTGGGGTCTCAGCCTTCCTTCTACTGAAGAAAAGTCACATGTATAACATGGCCCATGGGTTAATTCAGATTTTTGGCAAGTCCCGAAAACGTATGGGAGAAATAAAACACCACAGTCATCTTAAACTGCTCTTGGGGTTTGGGGAGCTAATTCATCACATCCCTTCCCACCAGATTCTGAGTCAATCATGAAATTGGCACTGGAGTCCACAAGGAGAAGAAAGACAGCTTTATCAGTGGCAAGCTTGGACTGGAAGACAATTTCACAATGGGGCTCCTGACACTGCCCCCTGAACTAACCCTCCCCACCCAGTGCCAGGCTGAGGACATGTGCAGGGTGCCACAAAGGCTGGAGAGGGCCAGCCCCATCGAGCTTGTCACCTGGCAGGCACCTGGGGGAGGAGAAGGGACTGCACTTCTTAGCTCAGTGACCTTGAGCGCCTTAACCCCCACCTGTGTGGAAACTGTACCCATGGCGGCTGCTTTCCCCATCTTCCCAACCACAGGAGTCTCACTTCTTCCTGGGGGACAGCCCTAAGGGGGAATAGGGCAGAGTGTCATACTTCTCTGAGAGCTCAGCTGTGTCATAACACCTCCAAATGTATGGCCCAAGGCAGGAATCCGTGCAGCCGAGGACCACCCCCGGTCCTGAGCCCCCTCATCAGCACCCCAGCTGCCGCAACTGGTAACGGTGTATTAGGAGTGGTGGTTTCCAGGGGCTGCAGTGGAACTCACAGGATCTCTCTCTATCCCTTGCTTTCCTTTTCCAGAAAGAACATCGGAATGCCATGAGTAACATCAGTGGTGATGTTATGTGGGGAAATCTTCTAATCTTTTCAATTACACTAATTTATGAAAATAACCAATCACTCACAGACTTCTGTACTTTATAATTAGTAACAAATTTCTTGCAGTGCACCCTGTAACTCATCAGACCCCCCCACCAGTGTACACAGGGACTTGTGGTTGAACAGTGCTGCCTTGAACTCATTCCTTTTGAAGAAGCATTTAAACAAAAGTACTTTGTCTTCTCTGAGCCTCATTTTCCTGTATCTTCATCAGTAAAATGAAGAATTTGGACTAAATAGGTTACTAGAATGCTGAGATTGTCTGGAAGAAAAGAACCTTCCTAGCTGTCACATCAAACAACCATGATTTGGGAGGATTTCTGCATATTTAGAATCTTTGATTTGTGTTCATTGTATCTGGCCATCCACCCATTCATCTACCCAGCCATCCACCCACCAACCATCCACCCACCAACCAATCATCTATCCATCAGCCATCCACCCACCCACCAATCATCTATCCATCAACCATTCATCCATCCATCCATCCACCAACCATCCATCCATCCATCCATCCACCAACCATCCATCCATCCATCCATCCACCCAGCCATCCACCCACCAACCATCCATCCATCCATCCACCAACCATCCATCCATCCACCAACCATTCATCCATTCATCCATCCATCCACCCAGCCATCCACCCACCAACCATCCACCCATCCAACCAATCATCTATCCACCAACCATCCACCCATCCATCCATCCACCCATCCATCCATCCATCCATCCATCTACTCATACATTCATATATTCAATGTTTGCTCTATGCTAGACACTGGGGATACAATACTGAAAAGAGACAAGATGCGGTCTTCATTATACTCCAATGGAAGGAATGATTGTCAATCCATGCTGATGACAGCTGTGACTACAGCCATCACTAGGGGGCCCTGTGAAAGCAGATCTGGTCCCAGAGGCCATGCCAGGAAGGCTTTGTTGACAAGTGATGAGTAGGGCTGAGACCTGCTGGGGAAGAGTAGGAGGGCTCCGGGCTCCAGGCAGAGGCACGTATGGGGAGGTCCAAGTGGGAAGAGACAGGAAAGGTAGGCCGGGGCCACAGCTGATTGCAAAGTGAAGCCACCGGAAACTCTTCCCACGAGGGTGATGGGATTAGGCTTTTATTTCTAAGCCATTTTGCTCAGGCTGCAGACTGGAAAACGGAATGAGGCAGCCAGAGTCAATGGGAGAAGCGGTGTAGTGCCCGTCCAGAAGAGGTGAAGCCAGCGAGTACAGGGAAGCAGGAGGTGGCAGGGCCCCGGAGCCAGGCAGCGTGGGACTTGAGCTTGCTCTGCGTCAGGAGCTCTGAGACCCTGGGTCCAGTCTCAGACCTCTCTGGGGATGTTTCTACATGTGCGCAATAAGGGCCATCTACTCAGCAGAGCTACTGAGTGGATTAAACACCGTCAAAACTGAAAAGCACTTAGCGTGGGCCTGTGCTTAAATGCTCAGAATGTGGGTACTCGCCATCGTGACGGCTCTGCTTTATGATTTTGCTGGTTCCCTTGCAGCCTGGCAGTTCAGGGGCCAAGCTTGGTTTTTCTCAACCGGCCTCCTTGCACGAACATTCCTGGTTGGCTCGAGTGTACATCTTCAGAACTGTGCATTTCGGAGCCCATCTGGATGTGATGGTCTCCAGCCAGGGTAGTGGGGAGGGCATCTCCGCTGCCGGCCCAGAACTTTGCTGCAGCGAATCACCTCTCCTCTCGAATTGCTTTGCCCTATGCTTCTCCCTCTCTTGTGCTGGGGGTGTCTGGTCTGCGCCAAGGAGACGCATCCAGCCTCATCCTACACCCTCAGCTCCAAGGCAGCGCCCCCTACAGGCTGAAAACTTTCCGTTGAGCGCTGGAGGCTGCCAAGCCCACAAGAGCCATCCCACACATTTTGAAACAATCTTAAAGCACAAAGGACATTCTGTAAGCTTCAATTAATGCAGAGCCCTCACGGATCAGTTCTGAGGATTTTTCCTGTCCTTAGGCAAATTTGCTTCTGAAAAGTGGCTTTAATCTGCTTTTAAAAATTGCTTTGGATGGGCAATCAACAAAATTGCTGGTGCTCAGCTTCTGCTAAATAAACCAAGCAGGGTTTTTTTTTTGGGGGGGGGCGGAGTCATGTGCCTCACACTCGGTGGGAATTTGCTTCTGGTTCTTTTCTGGTAAGACTCGCAGGTTTTCAAGCTACCCAAATTGAGTCCATCGATCACCTTGTGCCCAAATGATAAAGACTTCACTCCACCTGAAGGGACGCCACAGAGCCCCTCTGAGCTGGCAGCTCCTGTCAGAGGCAGGGACGGGGAAGTGGTTTTAGTCGTCGTATTACCCGTGGCGGGGGGCTGTGCTGGGTGCTTCTGGAGCAAGCAGGCATATGCAGGAGCACTTCATTTCTGAATTACACCCCATTAATCTCATTAACAGCTAAGTGGTGTGACCCCGAGTTAATGGGTGGGACACAAAATGTGAAGTGCTTGTAAAAAGGAAACCGGCCAGATGCGGAGTGCAGAGTGGTTGGTTCCAGAACAATCCAACAGCCCTGCGGCTTGTGAGCCCTCCTGAGCCTGGTGCTTCGGGGGGTGGTTCCCCTTGTGGCGGTCAGTGCCGGGCCACTGCTTTCTGGGTGCAGCTGTCCTTGTGGCCAGCTGAGGATTAAAGGGATTTGTACAACTTACCCTTGGAGTTTTCTCTTCTTTGCCCTTGTCAGCTCTGCTTGTGGGTCTGAAAATACGAATCTGGTTGAGACAGTAGCCGACTCTTTCCTGGGTCCCTCTTCAATGTCTTCAGGGCCTGGGACACATCATTCACGTGTCCCACGTACAATACTTGAGGCTGTTTGCTGTCACGAGGTTGTGTACACACCCCCTCAGAGACGTCAGTCCATTTCATCAGTGAGGGGCTTGGAGAGACGCTGCAGTGGAGTCAGGGAAAGAGCCTCGCGGCATAAACCGCAGGTACTGGCTTATCGCAGTTCTAGAGGCTGGGGTCCAACATCGAGGTGCCAGCAGATTCCATCTAGTGGGAGCCTGCTTCCTGGTTCATAGATGGGTGATTTTTTTGCTGTGTCCTGGCAAGGCAGAAGGGACAAGGGAGCTCTCTGGGGACTTGCTGATAAGGCCACAAATCCCATGCATGGGGGCTCCATCTTCAGGACCAAGTCACCTCCCAAAGGCTCCACCTCCTAATACCATCCCCTTGGGGATTAGGTTTCAACATATGACTATGACTGGGGGAGGGGGGGAGACAGGACACAAAGTTCAGTTTCCCTCCTTGCAAGTTTGTATTCTTGGAGGCAGTACGGATTAATTTCCCAACCTTTCATTTTGGGAAATTTGAAACCTCAAAATGTTGCAAGAAAGTACAGTAAACACCCAAATACCTATTGTGCCAGTGGACTCGGTTTCTGATGAGACCTTTCTTCTTGGCTTATAGATGGTGGCTTCTTGCTGTGTCCCTCATGGCTTGTTCTCTGTGCAACACATTCCTGGTGTCTCTTCCTCTTCCTATTAGGATACCACTTAGATTGCGTTCCGACTCAACTCCTATGACTTTATTTAAACTATTTACCTCCCCAAAGACCCTATCTCCAAATACAGTCACATTGGGGGGTAGAACTTCAACATATGGATCTTAGGGGGACACAATTCAACTTCTAAATTTTAGCAGGAATGTATTCTATTTGCCACTGTGTGCATCCCTGATAAATGAATGTATATGCATTGCCTTGCATTGGAAAGCTAGAATTGTGGTAGTGAATGTGTAGAGTAGAATTTTTCCCTGGTCACATTCAAAACACTGTGGGTCTGTGCACAGGCGAACGTGTATTTATGTAACAGTTGCAAGAGCATTCCATAGATTTTCCTCCCTATAATAATTTTATTATTTGTTTCCCTAAAATAATTTTAAAGAATATGGTAAAAGCCCTAGAAAAACCATACTTCTCTTAACTTTGTCCTGCACAATTTCTCTTGGTGCTAAAAAGATACATAATCATAACAAGGACATAGAATCATAGCTATGTAAAAATAATAAAATTGCATCCTTCAAAAAATTGTGTAGAAAAAAAGGAAATTCACCAGAACTCTTCAAGTGGCAGGCATGGGAGATACTTTTTTCTACATTTTCAAAATGTTGTTTTGGACATATATTATTTTTAAATTTAAAAAATGAGCTTAATGAAAACCATGCAGAATTGAAATATGTCCAAATATGGCCTTTGATGAACTATTTTATATTACCCGGATAGCTGGTTATCTACAGCAAATCCATAATTCTGAGCCACGTTCCCCTAAATTCCCATAGTTTCGCTTTACATGCTGTCCAACTGAGTAAGTTCAAGTTAAGACACATATGGGTATAAACGTAATTCAGCTTTGAAGAATTTTATATATAGGTCACATGCAGGAATTCCATAGCTAAACAGAGTTGATTTTTGGATGACGCCCCTCACAGTACCACATGTTGTATTAAAGAATCAAGTCAACTATTACCAACAATAGCTCTTTATTTCAAAGCATGGCTTTGCCCACTTGTGCCTTTTACCCAAATATCTAAATATTCTCATTAAGTACTTAGAACCTCCTTGTAAGTTACCCAGAACTTGTTCAAACCCTCTATTATGATTTGTACCTATTGAAAACCTTCTTATTTTCCTGCATTTTGGGCGACTGTGAATGTGTTTTATATTTCCCTGTTCACAACTGACCAGCATGGAGAGTTCCAAGCTGAATGTTTGAAATTCCCTGCATTGATTTTGGGAGAAAGTAAGGGCATGTGACTGGTTATGGGGGGCGGGGTCTCTTCATGGAGAGGAATGAGCTGCATGGGGATGCTGTGCTTTGTGGTCTTTAGTGGGGAAAGGGTGGGGGTGATTCTGCCTGTGATGTGGCTCTGGGCGCACATGCACGAGAATAAATGAAGCATCAAATGTTTTCATTGTTGGCAGTGCCAAGCACCGAGGCTCCCGCTCCGCGTCTGAGGGTGCTGCCAGCCTGGATCCGTGCATCGTGTCCCCGGAGGTGACTGAGCTGAGCAAATGCCCACAGGAAGCCAGGGGCCCAGAAGGTTCTCCACTGCCCTGCCCACCAGTGCCCTGGGAGCAGGAGTGCCCCTCTGCCTCCATGCCCTTTGCCGAGGGCCCCCCGGAAGCTTGCTTGGCAAGCCCAGCAGCAGCACCTGAAGATTGGCCCCTCATACAACACCCCAGGAGGGAACCCTCCCCAGATGCCCGTGGGGAGGCCCCAACGGTGTCTGTCCCTGAAGGGGGCAGTTCTACTCAGTGCAGCGTGGGTGCCGTCGTCCCCAGTGCTGGGCGAGGGAATGACCTGGGGGAAGAAGGGCATCCACTGTCTTCCTCCGGCTGCACTGACCAGTCGCCAGGGGTTTCACCAGCATCTTCTCAAGCGCTGATGCAGGGACAGCTGTGCAGGAAAGATGGCCAGCACGATGGTTTCGAGTCCCAAGGGGACGAGGCTGCAGGTGGCCTTCCCCTGGCAGAATCCAGGCAGGGGGCGGCTTCTGTGCCAGGCAAGGCGAGCTCATCTGGTCTGGAGGAGTCCCCCACAAAACCCGAGACCCCGACTCCACCCGAGCCAGCCCCCGGAGCCTCGGACAGGGACAAATGCCAAGTGGAGGTGCCGCCTCAGGCTTTTGCAGATGGCGCGGGATTCCTCTGGGCCTGCCATCCCCCTAGGAGCCCTGCAGGGGCTGCCCAAGAAGCTGACACAAATTCCTGGGAAAGCTGCCAGCAGCCCATGGGAGCACATCTGGCACACATCGAGCCGCCCAGGGAGTCACCGAGCCCTGCCCCGGTGCCCGGGGCTGGGGGCTCTGGGAAGGAGACCGTGGATGCCCGAGATACTCAGAGTCGCTTGCAAGCAGGGGGGCCGGGAAGCGAGCCCAGTGCAGCTGTCCGTGCTGCAGCGGGCACCCAGCCCGGAGGGGCTTTGCTTGAGAGCGCAGAGCCTTCCCCACGTGTGCGGATGGAGGACACACGTCCAGCTTCAGGCTCCACTTCACCGCCAGCTGCTCAGGCCTCTGCTGCTGCAGAAGAATCCAGCTGGTTGACCGGGGAGATGGTTTCCAGGGCTGAGATGCCAGTGCTTACGGATCTGGCCAAAGAGTTAGCAGATGCAGGCTTGGCAGGATGGGACAAGCTCGCTTCTGATCTCAGAAGGGAGGGAGAGGATCTAGGAGGGAACCATGGAGAGGGTCCTGCCCCTTTGCCCCAGGAGGACAGGGGAGAGGTCTCAATGAGGGACCAGAAAGTCCAACAAGGGGTACTGCCCCCCGCCCCAACCAGTGTATCAGATGACAGGGCCAGAAGCTCACCAGAATCAAAGAATGAAGCCAAGGCCCCTGAAAGCCCAGCGGTGGCTGAGGAGGAGAGCAGACTGCCCGAGGCCAACTCTAGAAGGCAGGAAGAAGTCCTGGAGCCACTTGACCGTAGAGATCCTGAGAATCCGTGGGGAGAACAACCCGGGGCCTTAGGCTGTAAGTCCAGCCCAGAGATGGAAAAAAATGAGTTTTCAAAGCTAAGCCATGATGTGGAGAGCAAAGTGTATTCTAGCACGGACTCAGCACAGCCACTCAGAAAGGAAGGCCCCGGGCACGCCGATAGGCCTGGCTCTCCATCAGAAGTTACGGTGTGGAGCTCGGTGACCTGTGAGATGATGGGTGAAGTCCATGTGGTCCATGCCTCTGGCTCACTGCATGAGCTCCCCCAGAAGGATCTTGTCCTGCCCGCTGGGCCGGATGGAACTGGTGAACACATTCTTCCCAAAGAAGCTGTCTGGGAGGGGCCAGGATTGCAGACCCAGTGTCCCGACACACTGCAGGACGTGGGGGGATTGGAAAGAATGGACTATCTTCCTGCTTTAGAATCTGAGAAATCAGATTTCCTGTCAACTCCTGCGGCAGAGGTCATCCCCAGAGCCCAGGCGGCGGAGAGCCCATCTGACACAAAGATGAGGAGCCGCCCATCTGCGCAGAGGCCCAGCAGCTGTGCCGGGGAGGGCCTGCTGACATCCCCGGGCCAACCTTGTGGGCTGGGGCGTGAGGCAGCTGGTCAGGAAGTCCAGGCTGATGGGCCACATCTCCCCAAGGGGGAGGACTTGGCCGCGGACAGTGGGCTGACGATGGTCAGTCTGGAGCAAGATCAGCAGGGAAGCCTGTCCTGCCGAGGGGACAGCTGGACACAAGGAACTGCTTCTGAGGGGCCCCCAGTATCTCCTGAGAACCGTCTCCAGCCGTTGCAGTCAGAACCAGAAGCATTCATGTCTGACATGCTCAGGGAGAAGCCCCAGCAGTGTGAAAATGAGAAAGAGACTTATCCAGGTGGTCTTCTAGGCTCTGAGAACCTAGATGCAGATGCTTCCCCAACCCGCCCAGCTGTGGAACCCTTGGCAGATGTGTGCTTGCCCACTCATGGGCCAGAGGACCCAGCTTCCAGATCAGAACTGCGGGGGGAGCTCCCCAAAGGCAGTCTGTCTGATGCTCCCAGGTTGGCTCCTGGGGCCATGGTTCCAGAGAGCCCTGCGACAGAGCAGCCAGAGCTATCAGCAGCAGGACCGGAGCTGTCTGCACGAGGGCAGAATGAGCAAGAGGGAGCCTGCGGTGGCAGCCTGCCTTCCAGAGTCTCGCCGCCTGCAGCAGCCTCGGAAGACTCTCCTGCAGGTCACTTGAGCAGAGAGGAGCATTGCTGTGCACAGCAGGGGCCCAACAAGTCCCAGCAGGAACTGGCAGGTGTGTTGCAAGCCAGTGGCTGGCATGAGGAAGCATGTCTCAGGGACGCAGAAGTTTCCGAAGCAGCTGACGCTCAGCCCCCGCTCCAGGGGTTGGGCAAGACAGAGAAGGCAAGTGGGAACACAGTGGGGACCCCACCTTGTACGCCTGACTCAGTCGCTCTCCTGGATGCAGCCCACAGCCCGCCAGCCCCGGCGCTCGCCAGCCGTAGAGTCACACCCAGCCAGGATGCCCCAGACAGAGAGGCGTATGGGGAAGCGCAGGGAGGCAGGCAGCAACCTGTGCTGGCCCCACAGAAGGAAATGGAGCACCCCCCTGCCTTGGATGCAGAGGCCCCAAGGCTCCTTGGAAGTTTCCCAGCGGCCAAGAATCAAGGTGCGGACGGCGGGGCTGCCGAGACCGGTGGGAGTGCCGAGGAAGGGGGCCTGGGGGTGCAGCGGTCTCTGGAGGGGCCTGCAGAAGCTGCTCTGAGCGACGGCTCCCTTCAGACCGAGCAGCATGCCTCCTCTGGGAAGGAAGCTTCTACCTTTGCCCCGGGTGAGCCCTGCCCAGCAGAGCAGCTGTCGGCCAGCTGCCAGGATGCCCTGCTACCAGCCGGAGAGCTGGGGGGGATTCCCACGAGCCAGGTGGCTATTTCTGCAGCCCAGGCTGTCCCCAACCCAAAGAGAGCCCTGCCACCTGGGCCACCAGAAGAGGCTGCTCCAGACACTCCTTACCTGCATATCGATGGCGCTGTCAGAACAGGGGCAGCCCCTTGTCCCATAGAAGAGCCCCCTGCGGCCTTGGGAAATGCCACCTCCATGAAGCTTTCTGCTGGCTTGCTTGCCCCTCTCTCACAACTGGGAGTGGCCAGTGGGGAGATCTCTGGGGTGCAAGTGAGCAGTGGGAGCCCCAGAGCTGGAAACGTTGAGGGACCCGCAGACTCCATCCCCTACCTGGACGGGGCACCGCTTCCGACCAAGCATCAGCAGATGACAGGGGAGGAGGAGGAGGAGGCAAGAGCGCCTAGTGCAGACACTGAGCCTGGTGGGATGCCAGCACGCCCCGCCGGTGAGGAGAGCATGGCAGGCGAGGCAACAAGGGAGCCGGAGGGCAGTGGGGAGAGGATGGTAGACCCTTCCAAGGATCTGAGGTGGGGTGCATCAGGTGGTGTGGACGCAGGCTCCAAGCAGATTGGCATGATCACCGAGTTCCCTGACTTCAGGGAGCACATCACCAAGATCTTTGAGAAGTCCGTGCTCAGAGCCCTGACCGTTGATGGGCCCCAGAGTGCAGCGGGAGAAAAGCCAGGAGCCGTCGGAAGCGTGAGGGGCGAGGACCTCGCGGGGCCACACCCAGAGAATCCTCCAGATGGGGCTCAAGGACTGGCCATCGCCCCTCTCCCCGCCCTTCCTGCTGGACACGGGGTGGCTGCAACGAAGAAGCAAGAGTTGCCTACAGAGGCCGAGCCCCCCTGTCTGGTTGCCCAGGAGCCCGCTCCAGGAAGGCTGCCGGCTCCGGCGGCGCCAGCCGCAGACCTGAACCTGCCAGGAGCTGGTGTAGGGAAGGCAATGACCGGGGTCCCACAGGCCGTGCAGGACAGTGAGAAGCCAGAGCGGGCTGGGGAGGCCGGGCTGGGGCTTGGAGGCCAGGCCCCCTCACCGCAGGGTGGGGGCCAGCAGGAACTAGCCTCAGGGCCTTCCCTGCCCGCAGCCGGTCCGGAGACTCCCGTGGAAAAAGCCGCTGACTTCCAGGTGGAGCCCCAGGGCCACCGAGAAGGGGCCGTGATTCCAGAAGACAGAATTCCTCCTGGAATATACTCCCAGGAAACATCCACCGGTGACGGTCAACCTGGAGAGGATGCTGCCCAGGGCTTTGCTCACACAGGGGGGCCGAGTGACTTGCCAGTATCCACCGCGGCCCTGGGAGCAGCTTCTCCCCATGGGAGTGTTTTGACTGTGGCCGAGGCCATCCGTGAGCCCTGGACCCCTGACACCCTTGGGGGTGAGCAGAGGTGTGGAGGTGGCGCTGGGATCTCCGAAACACAAAATGCCCTGGGCAAGCCCTGTGCTCCCGAGCTCTGGGCTGTGGAAGTAGCAGCCACCCCCCCGGAGACTGGCTCGGGGGCAGGAGCTGCTGGGGAAGCAGCGGGTGACGTCACTTCGAGCACAGCTGAGACCGGGGCACGTGTGTCTGGTGACCCGCCCGAGACAGGTACTACGAGGATGTTCTCTGGCGCTGCTCAGGGGCTGCTGGGGACCCGTGAGGACTCGGGCTGCTCTGCTGGGACCCCAGGCCCAGAGGACGCAGCCACTGTGCGAGGGGCCAGCCCGGCCGCGCACCAGCTGCCTGAGGAACAGCCTGGGCCTCAGCCCCCCGCTCCTGCTGGGGGCGGGAAGCTGCCAGTCTCTTCACCTCCGGAACCTGCCGAGCCTCGGGACCCGAAGCCCCAAACCCCGGCTCCAGGAGAGCTCCCTGCTGAAAGGTACAGAGAAGAGCAGACGCCCAGGGGGACACCTAGGGCTGGCTTCAAAAGTGAATCCCACCCCGGTCTTTAAGAGGCAAAGAGATGGGTGGTTTTTAAAAAAGCTGGGTTGTCTAGGCATAAAGGTTTAAATTTACCTGCTTGCAACCACTGGATGTGCTAAGATTCTGAAAAAGGTGAGAGAAATGGGAGGAAGAGGGGAGCTGTTTGTTGGACACGTCCTGTTCGCTCTCTGTGTCCTTCAATTCATTTCACTCAAACTGTCCGAAAAGCATGAAATAGTTACTGGCTGGCCATGCTCTTGGGTCATAGGTTAGAGGTAATCATATGTTTTTCTGGAACCCAAATACCTTTGCTTTTGAATCTGGAATTATGTATACAGAGAGGCCTAAATGATGCAAGAGCATTTCAAAGCCATTGATTGCTGGAAGGTGACTTTTTTTTCCCTAAGGATTTTGGGGTAGTACCCACTTAAAGCTTGAATTGGGAAATGGACTTTTTTTTATAATAATTTTTTTGTTATATTATGTTAGTCACCATACTGGATTAAGAAGATGTGGTCCATATATACAGTGGAATATTACTCAGCTATCAAAAAGGAAATGGACTTTTTCAATCCCATGTGGAGAGAAATACCCTTTTAAACCATCTATTGCTTTCTTTTTGTCCCAGAAGAAGCCCTGGGCCGGGTGCATCCACTTTACCTTCAGCTCCTGAGAAGGACGCTCCACATGCCCCAGGCCAGGTCATCTCCCACGAGGCCGGAAGTGTGGGAGGAGCAGAAAGGTCAGTGAAAAGGTGTCAGCCTTTGGAGAACCGGGGCGGGGGCGGGGGGGCTTCTTCGGCAGAGACCCACTGGATGCTTCTCAGAGGAGAGTTCTGTTTACACATGAGTCCTTATTTAAGCAAGAAGCAGATAGCCTTTCCCATTCTTTATACAGGTAAAGCAGTGCCCGAGATGACAGAGAACTCCATTGTCATACCCAGGATGGAGTGAATTTCACATCTGAGCTTATTACCTTAAAAAAAACCGAACAGCTTTACTGAGATGTAATTCACATACCACATAGTTCGTTCATTTAAACTGTACAATTCGATGGCTTCACAGAGTCGTGCAAGCATCACCACAATCAATTTCAGAGCGTTGTCACCTCCCCCCAAAGAAACCCTGTACCCCTTGGACATCACATCCCAACCCCCAGCCCTAGACAAGCACTAATTTGAGGCAAATGCATTCAACCCTGATTTAGTCTCTGAAGCAGGAATATCTACTCACCAACCCGTCACACTCCATTGAGATCTCGAGATTAGGGGACAAATGACAGATGTAACTGTGAATCCCGGACCCTCACACTTGTGTGAAGTGTGCCTGCCGGTGCTTTGCTAAGTGAAATGCCACCTAGGATTGTAGAAAAGCAGCTGCTCAGAGGTTTCATCCTTCTGGGGAAGTGGAGATATCATGAACATCCTTAATTAGACCTTCGGCTGTTCTGGTGCTCTCTGTGTGTGTATGTGTGTGTGTGTGTGTGTGTGTGTGTGTGAGTGGGGCAGGGTTGGACTTTAAATTAGTACCTGCGGCAGCCCAGTGGATCCTACCAAACAGCTGCAGGCATTTTAGAAATGATTTGATTCATATTTTGCACATGCGGAAAGAATGTACGATCACCTGTTTTTCGAGTCTGAGCACTTCCCCCGACACCCAGCTGCCTTCCTGCCCTTACAAGGGCACCTCTCATAACTCTGGGCCAGGGAGATGCAGGCGTGTGCTGCCCAGGCAGATGCGGGGGACACTTGTCTCTGCTGCCGATGTAGCTAGCACCTAAGTCCTCCCACGGCCCTTGCTGGTATGTCTGACACTCCCAGTTCAAGCAGGAAAAGTATCTAACTAGGCAAATCTTCTCCCTCCCCACCTGTGAGATATGAGCACCTTTCCCAACGTCCCTGGAGGTTTTCTCTCTTCCTTGGAGAAGTTGGGGCCAGACGTATATAGTTCTTGGCTCATTGTTCTAATCCCTTAAAATTTTTAAATCATAATTTCTAAATTAATATTAGAACATCTGTAAGGAATAGGAAAGTATAAGGAATAAGAGAAAAGACCACCACCTCACCGCCTGATGATTGCTGGCATTTATCATGTTGCATATTTTCATCCACTGTTTTCTCTATTTAAATATTTGCAGAGTGCTTTTCCCCTCTGCCATCGAAACTCTGCAAGCCTGTCTTAGTGGCTGAGGGTGTCTGACTTAGAGCAGTTGATTGAGCAGCGGACATTGAGGTGATGGGCCGTGTTTCTGTTCCCTTTTCCTGCTGGAGGGTCTGCTGGGAGATAGGTAGACTCTTAGACCCTCTCGAGGTGTCCCATCCCGGTTGGCAGCTGCTCGTCACGTGTGAGCAGAGGTGCGCTGTGGGTATAAAATACATACCTGGTGTTGAAGATTTAATATGAGAAAAATACGTAAAACACATCATTCATTATTTTTATGTTGGTGTATGTTGAAATAATAATTTGGATGTATTGGGTGAGAATATGTTATTAAATTTCATTCCACGTATTTCTTTTCCCTGCTTCTAATGTGGCTACCAAAACTTTTACAATTACATATGTGACTTTTGCATTCTTGACTTGCATGTGTGACTCACAGTCTACTTCTGGTTAGATTATTAGGCTCCAGAATCTGCACGGTTCTGGTCCTTGATGGAGGAGGGCTGGCTTTTCCTGTCCTTTGGGTTCTTGGGAAAAACGCCTGCCCCTGTCTCCCTGGCTGAGGATTTCCAGAAAGAATTCTGAATGGACCCTCTGCTCCAGCCTGCCAAGTGGGGTGACCTCCGGCTCCCCTCCCTCAAGGGGAATTACGGGGGCAGCAACATCTGGGCAAATAGGTGGCCACAGATTCCAACTTAGGCTCGGTAGACCATCGGAGGTCTCCTGGAAGACAGAGACCAGCTCTGTCCAATGCAAGCAGGACACGAACCACGAGGGTAATCTTCAATTTTCTATGAGCCACATTCAAAACTAAAGAGAAACAGATAACATTAATTTCAATAATATATTTTATTTAACCCAATATATCACAAATATTATCATTTTAACATGTAATTGATAGAAGGTGATAAATTTGACATTCTACATTCTCGTTTTCATACGAAGTCTTTGAAAGCTGGTGTGTATTTTATAGCCTTGCTGCTTGATTTGGACCAGCCACATTCCAAGTATCAACAGCCCCATGTGGCAAGTGGCTGCCCTACTGGACACCACGGGCCCTCACAGAGCTCTGACACCAGTCAACAATGATCCAGAAGTCCAAACCTGCCCACGGGGACCCCAAATGCCCACATCTCTCTGCGCAGCACCCTCGTTCCTATAGGTTTAACGCAAACGTTGGAAACACTTGAGGGCGAGGCTCGGTACCTCTGGTGAATCCTTTGGCCACAAGAGAGCCATGTTGTGGACCTGGGCTGGCCTCAGAGAGAGTCCAGCCCAGGCCAGGGGACGCACATCCTGGGAAGAGCAGTTGTTTTCCGGGAAGGTGAAATTCAGCAGAGGCCTGGGGCAGGTTGGGACACAACGGGGAGATGCTGCCAGGAGCTGGGTGGGGATGAAGGTCGAAGCGGGGACCTCAAATTCACACCCCAGCTCTTCCCCTTAGTTATACACATAACCTCAGCTTTCCCATCTGTAGAATGGGGAGGACATCTGTGCCTGCCTCGTGGAGTTGCTGTGAGGGCTGAAATCATCCATTCCAGCACAGTTCTGGCACATTCTGGTGCTTGCTGGCTGTTCCCGAGTGCCTTTCTGTGGTGTGGCCTTTTCTTGTGCAGTGACCACCGTGTCTCCTCAGGTGGAGACTCTTGTCCTCCTGTCGAGGCTCCAACCTGGCTGTCTTCCTTTTCTAGCACTGAATTCTTCATCTGCGAAAATAGCTAAATGACAGAGGAGAGTGAATTCTTTCTTACCCGCTTCTGGGTAGCCCACAATGATCTGCTGCAACTTGCAAGTTTGTGAGATTGTGTTTTATTGTGAAACCTTATGAATATCTTTCGTTGTGTACCATAGCGTACCGTATTCCAACCACAAAAAATAACATTTTGAGTCGCCCCAGGAAGAGCAAAGCAAATCAAAACCAACTTTTCTAGTCTCTTCTTGGTTATCAGGTGACGTGCTTCTGTGGAATTTATTGAATTTTGAAGATTCTATTGAACTGAATAGAGCTGATACTGTGGATCGGGTTCAATATCTTAGAAATGTCTCTTTCTACCTTGTGACAGGATAGTTTGAGAACGCAATCTCATATACACGTAGATGTCAAGAGCACAGGTATGCTAACTGCTTTATTTCCGGAGCCCCGTTGGCCCTTCTGGTGGATGGGCTTTGGGTATCCTGTGGCTTCGCCGTCACCCCACACCTGAGGGGTGTATGGGCACCCGGTTCTAAGCAGCAGGGGTTGATGTCTACCATTGTGTGGTCTTTGCCCCTGGAAGAGCTGGCCCCCCAGACAGCCTCACTTTATTTTAGGTTGTTCTCCAGAAAGTACTTGATTCGATTTCAATATTGTACACATTATGACTCTCTTCCTTGTGGATGGAAAATCTGGAATTGGGTATTCTGATGACACACCACGGGTGGGTAGGTCTGTAGTGCTGGACCTATCTTGGCTATCCCCAAGCTTGCCTTTGCTGAATACTTATTTACAGTGGTCTTTTTCTTTTCCATTTGGGGAAATGGTCGGAAAGTGATCCTTTCCAATTATTAGTGCATTTTGAGAGAATTAAATTTTTCCCAGATGTTCAGGGTCTTAGTGCAGACCTAGGCTAAAGCATGAAGGGCAGTTGGGTTGAAAAGTTGAAGGAGGTCAGGAGGCGGGGAGAACAGAGGGAGACAGACGATGGGCATCGTGCCGAGGAAGTCCTGGCTGGGCCTGAGAGCCATGTTGGAGCCACTTCTTACCCTTCCTCCCACGCTCGCTCCCCTCTCGCTTTCCACTTCTTCCTTCCCTCCTCCTCCTCCTTCTAAAATTACCAGCTGTGACACCGTGTTTTCGAGTTTAAGAATAAGGTTTTGAGGATGGCTACAGCTGTGTAAATTAAGGAAAAGGAAAAAAAAGATTCAAGTATAGTTCTCTTAGTAGATAAAAGCAGGACAAGAGATCCCCCTCTCCACCGAGATCCTTCTGGGTTTGTGTTTATATTACTTTGGTTCTTTTATTTTAAACTTCTTTTTCAGAAGTGTTGGGCTGTGGCAGAGCCTAACAGAGCTCAGGCACCCCTATGACTTGGAGCAGTGTTCTTCCCAAACGGGAGACAGTAGAGTCCGACAGACCCGTTCACGTCCCAGCGGCCTCTTACCGGCTGAGCGGCCTTGGATGAGCTGCTTCACTCTTCAGTCTTCTCACGCCTATAAAATGGGAGAACCCAAAAAACAAAAAACACCTCTCTGTTAGGGCTGGAGGTAGGGTGCGCTTGGAATGTTTCTGAAGCACCTGCTATAATGCCTGGTATAGGGTCGGTGTGTAATACAAATGGTATCTACTATTCTAATTTTAAATGTATTTATTCAGAAGCATCCTGGCAATTAAGCAAAGGGAAGATATGGCCACGGTCCCTAAATGAAATAGTAAGAACCCCCGCAGGAACAGGGAGACTGCAAGGAGCTTGTTACGTGGTTCAAAGGTCCGTAGGAACTAAAGGCTCCACCAATGACATGGATTTATAGTGTTACCAACAGCTTCAATCATTGTGAGCCGTCATATATAAAAGTCAAAGGACCTTTTAAAATGTAGCCTTGCTGTTCGGAAGCTTTTGTGTTCCATCATTAAAATGCATTTTCTTGGAAGTGAAGCTGTCCTTTGGAAACGCACCAGGTTGCTTTGGAAAGCTGGCTTATGGGGGCCCGCACGAAGGGTGGGGGGGCTGCATTTCCTGCCGTGGCTTCTGCCTCTTCTGGGTTTCTGCACCCCTCTGCCCCGTGGCCTCCATCAGGCAGCACCTGGGCCCAAAGTGGGGAGGAGCCGCTGGCCACCCCTTGAGAAACCAGGGCCAGTTTCAGAGCTGGGTGGTGATTTTCCAAATGAATGTGTCCACACAGACCTGGCTGCTCTTCCTGGAACCTCTCATTACGGCCGCTGGCGGAAACCCTACCGCATGGACCTGGATACAGCGGTGTTTGAGAAACGGGTATTTTAGACTCTGGCTGATTATTATTGGAAGGAAACTCGGGGGCATTCTCATTGAGGCTCAGAATAGGGAAGGGACAGGAAGCTAACTGGCAGAGAGCTCGTACCAGATTCTGGGCCCTGATGGCCTCTGATGGCATATTTCCCCCTTGATGCCTGAATGGAGCCAAAGACCCTTCCACACAGAAGGCTGCTCTTTCTAGCAAAGCCCGCCGCCCCAAATCTGCTTCTAGGCTTTTGGGAGAAGAATTCTTAGTTCTAGGGTGGAACAAGCACAGCCTTCAAGTTGACAGACCTCAAGTTCCAGCTCAAGGTCAAGCTCTGTGACCTTGGGGGCGTCACCCTCTGAACCTGTTTACTCACCTGTAAAACAGGGTCACATCACACTCCCAGTGTTGTTAGGATTCAATGAGCCACTTCGTTTGGAATGCCTGACACAAAACGAGAACTCGATATGAGTCTCCTTTTCACTTATTCCTCCCTCTGGGCCAAAGTACCTCCGTACCCAGCACCTTCTTTCTCTGTCAGAGAAATCCACCCCCTCAGGAGGTGCTGTTTGGGGACCCCTTTAGCAGGGGAGGAAGTGGAGCCTCAGGATTGTGGCACGGCCTGCTCAAGGGCAGAGAGCAATGACAGCTGGAGCTGGGGCTCGAACCTCTCTTCTGGAAGGTGTTTCACACCTCAGCTTAGACCCCTGATCATTAACTTATCAGCCAGGTGGAATCTTGGAGGGGTTACTCTCTACAACACCACTGTCCACTAGAACTTTCTACAGTCATAGAAATGTTCTCTATCTCTTCTGTCCAGTATGGCTGACACTTGCTACACATGGCTGCTGAGTACCTGAAATGGGGGCGCTTGACAATCAAGGGTCAGTTTCATGGCAAGGTGGTTTCAGGGCCGTTGAGGAGCTGAACTGTAAATTGTACTGAACTTTGATTATTTAAAATTGAAGTTGGACTAGCCACACGGGGCTAGGGACTTCCGCAGGGGACAGCCCAACTTGATGACATAGTTTCTTCGTGTATCCAAGCGAGATGAATCATCACCATCAGAGCCAGTGTGGATTCCAGGAGGCTCTACGAGTGCAGCCCTGCCGGGGCTAGGGCGCCCAGGGGTGGTGAGTGAGCGTTCATTCCTCTCTTGGCTCTGCAAATGGCAAAGCCAGATAGCTGTGTGTCCAGAGTAGAGACTGGGGCATAGTCACAGCACAACTGCCCAGCAACACTGATCAGCAGGAGGCATCTCTGCCCCTGAGCCAAGGAACTTTACCCCCTGGGCCAGCCAGAGGCCCTGGCTTAGCCAGCGTGACCTCACGCCCAGGCCTGGTGCAGAGGCCTCAGGTAATCCAGTCAACTGGCTCTAAACAGTGGCGCTTAATCTAGAACCCTCCCTGCTCACGCCTCCCCACTGGCCATACCTGTGTGGGAGCAGAAATGGGTTCAGGGCAGAGATTGGCCTTCCACTTGCCCTCTCTGCACCATTCTTGTCCTGAGAAACTGGCAGGGCGGGAGAGGCCACCCAGGGGCGTGCGGGGTCGGCTGGCCCCAGCTAACTGTGGCTCAGCCTCCCCTTTCTTCCCAGGGCTTGTTGAGTCGTCCAGCATTAAATATTTTAGCAGCATGCTGATTCAGACATTGACTGTGAGTGTGTCTGTTTCCAGGGAAGGCGCTGGCACAGGTCTGAGCACTGATACTTTTAATGCCCTTTCCTTTTGCAAAACGGGCAGAGTGTGTTTGGGAATAGAAACTTCAGGGGAGGGGTGCGTCTATGCCCTGGGAGCGGGGAGGGTGAGGCAAGAGAGGACCACAGAGCGCCGTGGACTTGGCGTCAGCGGCGAGGTCTCAGGCCAGGAACTCCCGCCCTGGGGAAGCAAGGAAGCTGGGCCCCCGATGCCGCCGCATGTCAGCCAGGAGGGCCAGAGGAGGAGGGACCAGAAGTGAGGCTGAGGAGGAAATCAGACTGGAGGGAGGGGGCACGTTAGGTCCCCTGAGTTCAAATACAGGTCTTCACTCTCAGGGCCGCCTTGGTTGGTCAGGCGACTGCCCCGAGCCTCAGCTTCTTCATAGGTATAAGGGGCCGCCGATGTCTCTGGGGAGTGAAACGAGTGTTTACATGGAGATTATAGGAGGCAAGACACAGACCACTTCACAAAGCCAGCTTTCTTTTTTCTTTTTTTTAAGATTTATTTATTTATTTTGAGAAAGCAAGAGCGTGCAGGAGGGAGGGGCAGAGGCAGAGGGAAAGGGACAGAGAGTCCCAAGCAGACTCCGCACTGAGTATGGAGCCTGACTCGGGGCTTGATCTCATGACCCCGAGATCATGACCTGAGCTGAAATCAAGAGTCCATGGCTTAGCCGACTGAGCCACCCAGGTGCCCCGAGCTAGCTTTTGGTAGCTGGTAGCTGTGACTATTACAGAGCTGGGGCCCGGCAGCTCTCAGAGAGCCCATGAACAAGGTCCCTGAGCGGCGTGGAACCCTGCAGGCAGCTCCATCCCCACAACTGGCTCAGCAGTTACCCAGCAAACCCACCCATGCTGGGTGCTTAGAAGGGAAGCCAAGGTCTCTTTCCTTAGAGCAGAGCTGAGTCGGCACACAGGCTCCTGTCCTGGGAAGGGGGGCGGGGTAGATTGATAGGTGCGTTGACCCACTGCCGGTAATGCATACGGTTTGATGACTCCTAGCTCAGTGCTCACACACTGTGGAGGGATCAGGTTGTTCCCCAGCATCTGTCTACTCACTGTGGCTTCTCCAGGGGACTGGACTTCCTTCCTCTCCTTGGAACTCTGTATTCTCCAACATGGGATGAGAGTTGAAGTCACAATTCTGAATTCTCTTTTTAGGGGTGCTTGCCTGGATATGAGTTTGGTCATCTCTGGCAGTGGTGGGGGGGGGCGGATCTGGGCTGGTGGCCAAGAGAATAAGCCACGATCTTGTTTCTTTGGGAATGTTAGATTTGCAGACAAGGTTCTTGGTTACCAAGCACCTGATACTCCGCGTGGCACGCAGTGGGCACTCCATAAGCGCGTGCTGAATAATTCAACCCAACTGACTATCAGGTGAGTTGGAGGCTTCCTGTCCTGGAAAATCGGGTCAGACAGGACTGAGAGGCAGACTCTGGGTCTCCCTTCCAGCTCTGCCATTAGACATAGACTGTGTAAAGAGCTCAGCAGAGTGCCTGCCAGGTGTGCAGTAAGCACTTAAGTATCAGGGATAATTGTTTTTATTGTTAGTATCATTATGACCATCATAATTTGAATAACGCTGATACTACTATTAAGGCAGATTACTGGTAAACACTTGTGCTTTGACACATGGACTAGCTGAAATTTACTGAAGTTCATTTGCATCTGCCTGGATTCTTTGGAACTGGTCACTACCCTCTAACGACACCTCCTGTCCCTGAGCCACCAGCCTCCCTACCCGGGTGGTTTTAGTGTTGCAACATTATATTTGATGCAAGGTCGAGCCATCCAGCACACATGGGGAATGCATTCTTTTCCTTGGGGAACTCGGGCTTTGGGGTTAACCTCTTGCCAAGAGTGGCTGCAAAGAAGCTGAAACCTAACATTTGTGGGAGGGAGGGAGCGCCTGTGTGGGTGAGCCCAGCTGGGGCTACACCAGCGGAACGCAAGCTCCAAGTGCATCTTATGGGACAGATTGCCCCGACTCTTTTGACACGACGTTTTGAGCTGCCGGCCCATCCCAGACCTCCTAGAGGAAGGGGCAGGGCTGAAGGTTGTCCATCCTTGCCTAACTGGCCAGACACCAGAGCACGATGACTGCAGGGGGAGACCCTTCCTGGCAGGTGACCAAGCCGCTGGAATTTAAACATGCATGGCCAGTGTTGGCAGAAAGTGAGAATGTGGGGGAGCGGAGAGTACAAGCCTCAGCGTGAGGTCTCAACTCTAGGTCAGCCTGCCTTTCTGGGCCACCCATGAAGGACGTCTGGCATGGGAGCTCCTCTGGCTCCTGGGTGCTGGTCGCAGGGATGCTCACCCTTTGAGACAGGTACCACCTCGTGCCTGGCTCAGACACTCCTAGTCACGAAGCATCACAACCAGAAGGACTTCAGGCCCTTCAGCCTCCTCCTTTTACAGATGAGAAACTGATACCCAGAGAAGGTGTGTGACTTCCTTAAGGACACACAGCTTGTCATGGGACCCCTAGTCCAGCTCCTCTTGAGTGCAGTTCTTCTGGGCCTCAAGACCAGGGTTCTTTTCAACACCACAGGTACTGTGGTGAGTAAGCCTCACCTTTTCTAAGCCCAGCAAGCCACCCAGGGGAGCCTGGTTTGAGCTGGTGTTACAGATTGTTTTCTTTGAGAGGTGGTAGTGGCCGGAAGTAATCCTGTGCTGGCGTCGCGTCTGAGAAAGCAGCATACGCAGGCTCACTCCGGCTTTTTTGCACACTAAGCTACCGCGTCTGCGTGGTGCTGACTCTGGCCGGCCTTGGCTTGTGGCCGGCAGCATTTGCAGGAAGACTGCAGGAAACCCGCTGTGAAAAGTGAGTCGGACAAGTGCTCACAGATTCTCGACTTTGCCACGGTTTGGGGAGTGTGCCGATGCAGATGGGGAGGGCAGTCTCACACGAGAGTTCAAGAGAAAGTTCTGTCAAAACGTGAGTGTCGGCTCCTTCTAGCTGAGTGGGTCTGTGTGAGCGGTTTACTAGGTGGTTTCTCGGTAAGTTTCTTTACAAACAGTTGTGCCATGAGGGCTTGGGAGGTAAAATACTCTTTAAAAAAAAAAGATTGTATTTTTTTATTTTTAATTTTTTAAGATTTTATTTATTTGAGAGAGAGCGAGAAAGAGAGCACAAGTAGGGGGAGGGGCAGAAGGAGAGGGGAAAGCAGACTCCCTGCTGAGCAGGGAGCCCAAAGTAGAGCTTGATCCCAGGACCTCAGGATCATGACCTGAGCTGAAGGCAGATGCTCAACTAACCGAGCCACCCAGGCGCCCCTTTAAACATTTTATTTCTTTTTTTTTTTTAATTTTTAATTTTTTAACTTTTTGTTACTTCATCTCGAGTCTTTATTTTTATTTTTTTATAATAAAATTTTTATTATATTATGTTAGTCACCATACAGTACACCCCTAGTTTTTGATGTAAAGTTCCGTGATTCATGACTTGCGTATAACACCCAGTACACCATGCAATACTTGCCCTCCTTAATACCCATCACCGGCCTATCCCAGTCCCCCACCCCCCTCCCCTCTGAAGCCCTCAGTTTGTTTCCCAGAGTCCATAGTCTCTCGTGGTTCATTCCCCCTTCTGTTTCCCCCACTTCATTCTTCCTACTTCTTATGTTCCATAAATGAGTGAAACCATATGATAATTGTCTTTCTNAACTTCATTCTTCCTACTTCTTATGTTCCATAAATGAGTGAAACCATATGATAATTGTCTTTCTCTGCTTGACTTATTGCGCTTAGCATTATCTCCTCCAGTCCCATCCATGTTGCTGCAAATGTTGTGAAATCGTTCTTTTTGATGGCTGAGTAATATTCCATTGAATATATTGCACTACTGGGTATTTACCCCAAAGATACAGACATAGTGAAGAGAAGGGCCATATGCACCCCAATGTTCATAGCAGCATTGTCCACAATAGCTAAATCGTGGAAGGAGCCAAGATGCCTTTCAACAGATGACTGGTTTAAAGATTTTATTTCTAAGTGATCTCCTCACTGGAGGTGGGGCCTGAACTCACAACCTGGAGATTGGGAGACGCATGTTCCTCCGACCGAGCCAGCCAGGCGCCCAGAGATAAAACCCTCTCACCCATCATGGCAGGATTTAGCTCTGCTTTCGCACGGGGATGGGAAGCTTGTCTGTTAGAATCCACCAGGCTCTTGTTGAATTGAGGCTTATATCTCCTATCTGGTTCATGTTTTATCTTCGGTGGGGGGTAATGATTCTGTAGAGATGGCCCCTACTGGGGGAGTTTTTGCTTTTCAGGAACTCCCCTCGCATTCTGTGTCGGGGAACTCTAACTGACCCGATGCGATGTGGGAGGTTATCACGCTTTCCTGCTCCTTCGCTCAGTCCTGAAAAGCCTGTCAGCTCTACAGGTCCAAGGAAGGGCATTCCGTGGCTTCTCTTCTCAATCCCTTTCCCTTTGACATAAAGATGTGGAAAAAGGTGTAAACACAGAGGCAGCCTCGGACTGCACAGGCGTCAGAGGCGGGAACTTCAGCGTGGCCGAGAGATGCCAAGCAGACTCACAGGCCCTGCGCCCACAGTGACCCTCCCTGCCTTTCCCCTCCCGCTCCTCGTCAGCCCTGTAGCGACCACCTTCTTGTTCAAGAGACCGGAGACGCAAATGTAGTACCTGTGAAACCTTCTCCACCCCCCCAGCTCTGCAGGAGGCCTCACCCCTTCCCCTGCCCCAGTATCAAGAGTCTTTTCTGTAACCTGACCACAGTTTGAAGACACAGACAACTGCGTTACAGTTTGTCATATAGGATTTCATCCTTTACAGAGGAGCTTGGGTGCTTGAGCTGGAGAGATCTGGGTTCAAATCTGTCACTTACTCATTCTAGGACCTCAGTCAAGTCGCTTAGTCACTTCAAACCTTAGTTTCCTCATCTGTAAAATGGGTATAAAATTAGTATGTACCTCTGGAGGTTTCAGCGTGATAGTGTGTGGCAAGTGCTGGCTCCGGGCTGGCACAGGTGGGTGCTTGATGCACGTCTAACGCCTTCGGAGAGTGAGACCTCTGAGAACAGAGTGTGGGCCTGGTCCTGTTCCTTAGCACTATGGGCTGCGCACAGTAGGCCCACAACAGATGTTTGTAGATTGATTGTCTTGTGTCCGGCAGAGAGAGGGTGTGTGTATTTGATGCATCCCTCAAAAGCTATCTGTGGGCCAGGTTAGTTCAGCAACACAACAAAATCACTGTGGTGTTAAGCCATTCTCTCGTCTGTTTATTCATTCATTCCAACTGAGGGCTGCCTACATAAATGTCGCGCGCTGGGTGCTCGAGACAGGGTTTCTCCTGTTCAGCACCACCGACACTGGGCCTGGGTGATCGCTGGGGCAGGGCTGTCCTGTACGTGGTAGGATGCTTAGCAGCCCTCGATGCCGGGAACATCCTCCAAGTCATGACGATCAAACATGTCCCCGGACACTTCCAAATGTCCCCTGGTGGGCCAGGCTGTCCCTGCAGAGCCACTGCTCTGGGGCTGTGCCACTCACGATGTGGTTCCCTATACTAGCAGCCTCAGCGGCACCTGCGAGCCTTTCTTAGATAAGCAGAACCTCGGGTCCTACCCCAGACCTGCTGAGTCAGAATCACTGTTATACAAGGTCTTCAGTGACTCGTTCACACCTCAGAGTTGAAGACGCTGCTGGGGTCGCGGGCCACCCTGTGAATAGCAGGGATCTAGGGCACCACGTTCAACCTTGGCCGCACACTGAAATCTCCTAGCGAGATTTAAAAAAAATATTGATGCCTGGGTGCCACGGCCAGAGTTTCTGATGTCATTGATAGAGGGGTGCGCCCCGGGCACAGGGAACTTTCACAGTTCCCCAGGGGATTCTACTGGGCAGCAGAGTTTGAGAACCGCTAGTCTAAGGGACGTAGAAGCAAGTCAAAGACTTGGGCTTCATTCTTATTGTGTGGACTGAACCAGGCCCTGCGACCACCCCTCACTCCCAGCCCTCCAGGCCCTCCCAGTGTATCATGGCTAATCATCGGATGTTTTATTTTTTCACCATTACCCTGGTGTCACACTGATATCAGACTCTGACTCCTGGAGATTATTTTTTTGCCCAGGAAGACAGTCCAGCAGGTAGAACGTTGCTTCCCATTTAGTCAATGACTTACATGAAATTAGGACAAGACCAAGTTCAAATGTGGGCTGAGCCGAGCACATGTTCAGGCAATGCCGGCCTGTGTGTGAAGTAGGCTTTGTGTGCACTCCAGGAAAATTGCAAGGCCCTGTCTAGAAATTCTGGATGAGGCTAAGAAGTCACATGGAAAGCTGCCCCCATGTATTTCCTGCGTGTATTTTGGGTTCAGGCTGACATTTCATTTTAGCATGGGCGGAGGTAATGGCCAAATTTTTCGAAGGCCTGAATCCCGCCTACAAATATTTCTCTCTGCCCATACAACTAAGTTTCGATGGGTTGCAGCTCAGGAATGTACCTCACTGCTTGGACAGCCCTTCATGGAATGTGAGGACTTTTCTGAGAAGCCCAAAGCAGTGATTCCTTCTAGAAAAAACTAACAAAGAACAACAACAACAAAACGTTCTCAGAGTTCACTAGCGAAGTAGATCTTATTTTCTTAGTAAGAGGGCTGAACTCACATGACAGAGCCGGGCGCTGGTCCTGGGTTCCTCATGGCATATCTTCTGCCCATAGGTTCAGAGCGTAAAAATACTGTGAAGCTTAGCTCTTCGTCATTGCGGGCTCGTTAGGAGTTCAGGTTCGCAGACGCACAGCCTGTGTGTGACCGTGGTTCTGCTGGGTGCGAGCTGGGGTAAGAGACCTCCAAGGCTGTGTCCTCCTTGGTCAGCTGAGGACAACAGCCACAAAGGCCCATCGGAGGATTAAAGAGAGAGGAGAAGAGAGCCATTCAGCAGAGCGCCAGCTGGATGGCAAATGCTCGCAGATGTTAGCGAATATTATAGTAGTCATTTCAAAAAGCTTTTCAATCACCTTTTTGGTTTCCTTTGTGTCCTTGTTCAGTGGGGAAGGCAGAGAGCAAGCTGTCCTTGGGACGGTACGTTGCCACCCTTCCAAGCTGGCGGTTGATGGGAGAATCCTCCTGGTCAGCATGCTTTTGGGGTTTGGGTTTCTGGTGGCTGGGTGAAGCCTGAGGTCTGCCTTGCTGCAAAAAGAAGGACCTTAAGGTGCAATGAGGTCCTGAGCGGACGGGCTGAGGGAGGCTGGTCCCCGAGGAGGGGACTATTCTGCCAGGACAGGGCCAAGATGGTAGTGATGAACCCTGGGCTGAGAGTCAGCACAGCCAGAAGAAGCCCACCGCCAGGGCGGGAAATGGGGGAGACTCAGTTTTCTGCCCTCAAGCAGACCACACTCTGGTTCAAGAGACAGCACTCAGGCATTAAAAGATTAAAACAGCTCAGGGCCCTAATGTCTTCGCCTTTCTTTTGGTAATTGCTGTAGATGGCCACCAGAGCTAATCTGGAAGGTTTTCTCCGGGAGGGAGGCAGGGAGTTTGTCGCTACTGTCCTGGCCTGTCTCCCAGGACCTACGAGGACCTAACACTATAGGGGCTTGAGAAATACTTGTTGAATGAGTTGATCATAGACTTTGTTATCATAAAGTGTTCCTAGGTATAGTCAAGAACAGATTTAAGAACCTAGAACATTCTATTTCTCTTCTGTTCACTTCCTTTCTTTTCTTAGCTCAGTGTTTCAGCGATGTTCTTGCGGCGTGTGCCACCTTGAAGACTTTGACCTTATCTGTGGACCGTCTGTATCCTTACCCACTTACTATTTTTCTTTATACTGCATCATTTGTATTTCAATGTATTACTTTGTTTTGTCCTGGGTAATGTCTGTGAAGTTATGGGCTTGGTGTGCTAATTATGTTTCTTTCCTAATATGCTTTAAATGCATAACTATTAAAATATCCTCATATGAGAAATCAGAATATGGTAACACCTCCTTGTCCTCCAAAACTCTACTCAAGTATTCCCTCTTCTGGAAAAATCTCCCCATACCTCTTGCTGGGCTGATTCAGTATTCCCTTTCTGCCTCTGTCACGTAGTAGCCACTCCCTTCTCTGACAGTAGGAGTGAGCACAGGGACCACGAGGCATCTGACTTTGCACAAAGCCCCACATAGCAGGTGCTCAATAAGCGATTTTGATCGACTGAATGAAACTCCTTGAGTCTCTAAAAATGTACATTTTCTGGCTACACATGGGCACAATGTTATTCTGTGAGGACACCATGCTATCATTCAGGGGCCTGGTGTTTCTGAGCTTGCACTCGGGGGCCCATCAACAAGTCAGATATATGAACTTCTATTTCGACTCACACCCCCAGCAAAGAGCTGGTGTGTTCTGTGTCCAGGGAGACAAAACACATACTCCCTATCAGTGAACCAGCCAGCCCTGCAATAGTTCTAATGTCTGGCCTTATGTCCCAGATTTCTCCATGTATCAGACATGGCATTGGTGATCCAGGGAGGCCGCTCTTGGTCCGGTGGGGCAGAAGCAAGTCCTTGGATAGAATAGAGGTTCCTTTCAGTCCACTGAAATAACTTCTAATACACACACTGCACCCTCTTCGTTCTTCGTGCTCCAAAAGCCAATGCACATGCTGTCTGCTTGTGCTCTTGGTTCTGCGTGCCTGCTTCCTGCTTCTCCAGCGTGAGCCCGTCTTTCCTGTCTTATACATTTTGATACCCCCATAAGCACCTGGAACAGTGATTGTGGACGCTCATGAATATTTTATTAGTGTGCAGGTGTTTATGTGTCAGGCAAATTTGGGCACAAGTTTCTAGCCCAGCTTCCCATTTCCATGTGGCTTGTCACTTCTTTGCCAAAGCAAAACATTTTTTGCCACAACAGAGTATTAAAGGAAACCACAAACATGTAGCAAAGCCTTCTTTAGTGCACAGGGCTGGGGGCATTTCCCAGGCACCAACTTGCCTTTTGGATTCCAGAAGACTCCCCTGGCAAATGATCTTCCATCTGCTCTGTGGTTTTTCTCCCTTCCTGAAGCCTTAGGTCTAGTATCTACCAAAGGAGCTCTTCTCAATATCACAGTTGACAGTTCCTTCAGGATGCTTTTGGCTGCAAGTAACAGCCCAATGCAAGAAAACTGCAACGATAACCGGTCCATCATCTCACCTGGCAGGGAGTCTGGGGACAGGGCACTTTTAAGGTTGAATGATTCATTAGCATATTGCATCTTCCCTTCTACCCACATGGAGTATGTTGGCAGACGTCCCCTTCATTGTTTCAAGCTGGCTGCAGCAGCCCCAAGCATTGTGCCCTCAAGACAATGCCACGAGGCAGGAGGACATCTGGACAGGAGATATGCCATCTTGTGTTTTCCCTGAAGAGTGAGAGAAATGTCACCATAAGCCCAGCTGACTTCCCTTCCTGTCTCACTGGGGAAGGGTATGTCACGTGACCACACCTACATTAATTTTGCATATAAGCAAGTAAGTCAATAAGGAGAGGGAACAGCAGTTTTGGAGACAACCAATGATGCCTGCCACAAAACTTTAGTTTCAGAGTTTCTCCAAGTGTGGTTTGGAAAGCATCTCCATCCAGAATCTGCTTGCTAAACTGTACATTCTTGAGCTCCCCCCCCCTTTCCTGACTTCCTGGACCAGTCTCTGGGAGCATTTTAACAATAACCCAGTGAGTCCTAGGTGCACTGAGTTTCAGACCATAGGTCTGGTATTTGTGGTTGTCTCTCATTAATATTTCCAGATTGTAGCTCGTTTCAGGGAGGCTGAGAGAGGAAAAAAAAATAGCCTGCAAAAATTCTCTTCCCAGTCCTTGCCTTTTGGAGATTCAAACAGAAATATTAACTGATACAATGATGACATCTAGGATTTTTTCAAAATAATCTGGGTAGCAGTGGGGAAGTGAGCAATGTGAATGAAACAGAATTGGCCATGATTTGATAATACTGAAACTAGGTAATATACATAGGGCTCATTATACTGTTCTCTCTACTTACATTAAAAAAAAAATCTTTCAGACACCTGCTCTGTCACTACGCAGCCCTTGACATTGGGTGTGTCACTCTCCTTGAGACTCAGGTTGGATTCTAGGAGCCCAACAGCACACATTCTTTCCTAGAAAGCAATGTTTGCACATTTTCATTCCCCGCCCCCCCCCGCCTTCTCTCCAAATGAACCTTTGCTCCAAACAAAATCTTATATGGAACCCAAAGGTATGACCCATACCTCCTGGGTAGCCTTTACGGTAACTCCAGAAACCCCAGGACTCCAGAAGACAGTTTAACAGTGACCGCACTGCAGCATTGCTGAAAACACTCATACAGACTACATTTCTGCAGAGGCCTTGGCCTTGTACTCAGACCCAAGAAATTCTTACAGCGTGAAGATTCAGTCATGGATACTACTAAGGCACATGCTTCCTGCCTGTGATTCAGTCTTTTTCTCTAGATTCCAGGGATCCCAAGCCAGAGGGCACAAACATGCATCTTTCCTCCTCTGTGTCAGCAGTGTGGCAGGAAGAGGCCAGCCATGCACATTTACTATAGCTCCAGGTTTACTGTCTGGGCAGCCAGTCTGGCTGTGGCTGGGACCAGAGCCGGGTGGGTTGGCAGAGAGTTTCCGGTGTGGATGTGTCTCTGTTGGGTGGCGGGACTTGACTCTCAATCCCCTGTGATGTTGGGAGCTCTTGACTTCATCTTCTAATGAGTATGTCCTACACTGGACCATGGCCCTGTCTGCTTACGGGCTCCCAACCCCACTGCCCTGCTAGAGTATGGAGATGCCTTGGAGAAGGGCTGGGGACAAGCCTTTCTCAGCCGGAACGCTCTCCTGCAATGAGTGATCTTAGACTCTATGTCTCTATTCCTAGAATCCAAGATACTTTCATAAAATCCTTCAAAGAAGAGTAAATCATAGTAATAACGAGATACCTACTGTATCACTTTCCTATCGCTGTTGTGATAAATGACCACCAAATGAGTGGCTTAAGACAATTCAAATTTATTTTCTTACAGTTCTGCTGGTAAAATGTCTGACATGGGTCTTGCTGGACTAAAATCAACATGTCAGTAGGGGTGTGTTCCTTTCTGGAAGCTGGAGGGAAAAATCCATTTCCTTGCTTTTCTGCTGCCACATTTGTCAGCTCACGGTGCCCTTCCTCCACCTTCCAAACCAGCACAGTAGCTTCACATCTCTCTCTGTCTCTGCTTCTGCCGTCACCTCTCTCCCCGACCTCGCCTCTTCCTCCCTCTTTCACTTCCAAGGACTCTTGTGATTACATGGGGTCCACCTGGATGATCTAGGATAATCTTCCTATTTTAAGGTCGGATGATTAGCAACCTTAATGCCATCAACAATCTTAATTCCCCTTTGCCTTGTCAATTACTATATTCATAGACCATGGGGATTAAGATGTGGACATCCTCAGTGAGGGGGACATCATCGACTGACCACACCAGTGGGTTTCAAAGCATAGCGGTACCTTCCTTTGTCATGAAAGATATGCATCCAGCAAGTGTGGGAGGGGCTGTTGCAAGTGAAAGGGATGGCATCTCAAATGCATCTTTGTACTTGTCGTGATTGGAATGCTTGAGTTTAATAAGGTAGGAAGCGGGGTTTTTTTGTTTTTGTTTTACCATGAATGGGTATGACTTGGAATTAGGGCACAAGGACACAGGAAAACAAAACAAAACAAAACTGGGCATTCCAATTCTTACTTTACCGACAGTGGATGGTATACATTTAAACAAATCAGTCTATTTTGGTCTCAGTTATCACATTTGTGAAATGGGTATATTAATACCCATTGCAAATAAGGAATCTATTGAAATTTCTATCAGAAATGTGGCTCTTAGAAGTACGGTATTTAAAAAAAATTCTTTTTTTTAGTGGAAGGTAATAAAAGTCAATTTCCTTATTCTATATGGAATTCTCATTTAGGGCTATCAAGCCTTGGGCATCTGTTTCTTTAAGAGGAAGAAAGGAAGCGTTGAGTCATTTGTGAGTCTCTTGCCCTTTGGTCCCTGCATATAAAATATAGCAATGCTTTCTTGAAACCAAACTTAAAATAGGAAGCCTGGCATCTACATATAGCCACAGGCTCTTCTTAGTTCTTTTCTTTCTTCTTTCTGCCTAGCTGCAAAAATAGCCAGAGGAAAGGTGATACCTTGCAGTGGTACCAGGGGCAGGTAAGCGCCACTTCTGGGTATGAGGTCGATGCCAGCAAAGGCGTTGATGTGGGCCCTAGGGGGGAAAAATAAAAAAAATAAAACCAACAACTTCCAGATAGAAACAGGCTCCCTGGAAACATGGCAGCGGGAAGCGGCTTGGGTTTATAGTCTCTGCCTACTTCAGGCGGTGCAACAGCCCAGGGGAAGGCACGTCAAGTTTTGCAAACTGTAGAGCACAGCGCGCTCTAAGGATCTGTGGTCAAGCGGTGTTAGGTCGACGCAGAGTAAGAAAGAAGAGCCAGACTGTGGCTCCATGAACTAGTGAGGCACCATTTCGTCCCCACCTTCTTGCGGGGGGCCTGCTCCCCGCTCCTAAGCGTGTGTGGATCGCCGTGTTGGGACGCATGGCCCGCGCTTGGCCTCGGCATTCCGCACGGTGCCTTCCCCGCGGTTGCCCCGCGTAGTGGGAAGCGCCGCGGAAAAATTCAGACCCGTAACAAGTGGTCATGCCTCAAAGACTCCTGGAAGCCGCGCAGGGTGCGCTGGGGAGCAGCGGCCGAGCGGCGCTGCGTCGGTCAGGCTGCGCCCGTGCCCGGCTGGCTGCGCGGCCACCGGGGCCCCGGGGCTCCTGCGCGAAAAAAAAAAAAAAAAAAAAAAAAAAAAAAAAAAAAAAAAAAAAAAAAAAAAAAAAAAAAAAAAAAAAAAAAAAA
>NC_048223.1:120382463-120415076 GCF_002007445.2 Ailuropoda melanoleuca
GCCCCGGGGCTCCTGGGCGCGCCGCCGCCGGCCCCGCGCATTCCTGGCCCGGGAGGAGAGCGCGGCGGGCGCCCTGCGCGAGCAGCTGGCTGCGCGCGGGCCGCTCGGAGCGCCGAGAGCTGGGGGAGGAGCCTGGCCCGGCCGCCGCGCTCCCAGTCATTGGCCTTTTGTGCTGCAACTTTGCCCGACCCTCGGGGGGCCGCGCCCGCCCCGCGCCGTTGCCCCGGGAAAGTTTGCGTCGCCGGCCAGGCCGGGGGGACTCCGCGCGCCGCCGCTCGGCTCGGGAAACTCAGCAGCTCGGGGCTCTTTGGCAGTCGTGTCGCCGAAGGAAGGCGACTCCGCGCGAGCCATCCGCGAACGCCCGGGGCGGGTAAGTGCGCCGCGGCCGCGGGCGGGTGGGCGGACGCCCCGGGTCAACGAGGAGACAGGCGTCCCCGGGACCTTGGCCGCCAGACAAAGGCGTGCTGGAAGTGGTAGCCGAAGCTCACTTGATCTTTCCCCAAGAGGCACTGGCTAAGGGCAGGAAAGAGGCGAGACACGCATTTGGGTCCCCTGCTGGCAGAGGAGTGTGTCTGCGGGGCAGCCGGCGGGTCCCGGGCGTGTGCCCCGGGAGGCTGGCTCCGTCCGTGAGACCGGTCCGGGTACGGGCCTGCGGCTGGGGTCCCCGCCGAGGGTCAAGGTCTCCGCCCGTGGCTGGGGTCTGCGCGCGTGGCCCGGTCCTCATCCTAGCTGGGGTCCCCGCCCGATGTTGGGGTGCGTGCCCCGGTCCCCGCCCATAGATGAAGTCCCCGCTTGCAGTTGGGGTTCGGGACCGGGGTCAGCGGCCGCGGGGGGGTGTGGCTCCCCGACCGTGGCCCTTCTCTGCGCCACCCCCGCGGGGGCTCCTTCTGAGTTCGAGTGGTGCCACCCGGTCGCGCGGGGTCACCCCAGGCGGTCCACGGCTGCGCGTGGATGAGCCATAAAACTGCACTACATTTCCTCCGAGTTGGGGACTTTTAAATTCTCGAATAGTTACGTCAGCGGGGCCGAGCGCACTTAAGGGCTCCGGCGAGCACGTGACCCGCCGAGCTTCCCCTGGGCGTCCTTGACTCCCCGGCCCCGCGGCGTGACTCTTCCTTGGCCTCTGGACGTCCTGAAAAAGCGACTTCAAAAGTACTGATTGCCTGCACAGGCTGCGGCTGCGCCGGGTTTGCTGTACTCGGCGCTTGTCTTTGCTTAAAGTGGCATCACCACCATCATTGTCACCGTGCTATCGTAGTTGTTATCTTCTGACTCCGTCAGTTGCTGGGACAGGACTTTGGGGGGGAGGTAGTTAAACACAACGGAGATAGACATTGTGAGAAAATGTGTCTTCAGGCTGGGGTGGGCTGGGGAGGTGGGAGTGGAAGGGCACCTTCGGGAAGGGCAGCCAGGGGCTCCGCTGGCCCGCAGACAGTGTGTGCAGGGGTGCAGGCGGCTGTCCCAAGCGCCTGCCCGCGCGGTACTGGAAAATCCAGGGTCCTGGTGCCGCTTTCTATCTGTTTTATGCCAGAAGAGGGCGGAGCTTTGTTAGAAGGCAGAGAACTCTCTGTTCTTATTTCTCTGGGATTCTCCGTGAAGCCACATTTCAAAAGCTGTTTTCATTGTAGTATTTGGAAGTGACTTTGGAAACGTCTGGGGCCATGTCCTGAGGCTGGTTTCATCTGTGGTTTCATCCACTCTGAATCACTTACATGTTTCGAAGTTGAGTCTTCACCATTGTTCTCAGGGGCCCGTTTTGAAGTGGGTGGAGCTGGAGGCAGGGTTTGCTGGGGGTTGGGGAGTGGGCAACCGCCCAGGACAGGCCCCCCCCCCCCCCGGGCTTTCTCATCTGGAGCTCCGGCTGGGAGCTCTTGCAGAGAATAGGGCCGGTTGTGCTGGGCAGGTGAGTCCCCTGGAGCTCCTGCTCACAGGCTCCAGCCTGGGCTCAGACATTCTCCTCAGAGGAGGGCGGGAGCAGGAAATAGGTCAGGAACTGCCCTCCTAGTGCAGATGCCACACCCAGCCACAGCTACCCTGAGCCTCTTCTTCCGCTCCGCTCCTGCACTGTCGCTAGTCCCTCACGTAAAGGTAGCCCAGGCACCATGGGGCACAACCCCCACACAGGCATCATTGCTTGTGGAGATCCAGGGAGCAAATGCGCCCCCCTGGGAAACCTGCAAGGAACTGGCCTCTGGCCCCTCTCTTCACTTCCATCCTTTTTGTCTCTAAGTTTGAGCACTTAAAATATTTTAGCTGAAAGGAGACGCAAAGATCAAAGTTGCATGTTACAGATGCCCAAAGGGAGACTCAGAGAAGTCCAGAGTCACATGTGAAGGTGGGACTGTAACCCGGGATCCCAGACACCTGGCACGGTGTTGTCTCAGCTAAGTCCTGAGGGCTCTGTGGTCCCATCCCGCTGTGTATTGTGGTTATTTATGTTTGTCATTTCTATGGAGACAGACACTGCTCCAGGGAGGGCCTGCCTGGTTTGCAGTACACGCCACAAGAGTGACAGGAGCCTGGGGGGGGTCCGTGGTTGAAGTGAGTAAGACACAGTTCCTGCTTTCAAGGAGCGGTATGTGTATGTATGTGTGTGTCTGTGTGTGTGTGTGCGCGCACTTTCAAGGAGCGGAACGTGTGAGAGAGAGAGAGAGAGAGAGAGAGAGACACCCAGCTGGGCATACACATGCCGGGCAGGCTTTATGACGCGGCTAGCACCCAGTAGGTGATGGCCAAAAATGTATGAGGGGGCTTTGGTTGTCACCCCGCCTGCCGCGGCCACCACTGGTGAGGGTCTGGGATGCTATGCATGTGACATTCCTGTACGACCAAGAAATGCCTCACCCCAAATGCCAGTAGTGCCCCCTGGAGAGGACTCTGCAAGGGTGTGGGGAATTGAGAGAGACCAACTCTACCACGAAAAGGAGCGATGGGGTCTGTGGGCTTGCTAGGCCCCAGACTGCGGGTGTGGATGAGGCTGGGAGAGACCCAGGGCTGGGTTAAGAGTGTGTGTGTGTGTGTGTGTGTGTGTGTGTGTGTGTGTGTTAACCGTGGTTTGGGTTTACAAACCCAATACCTTTTGCACAGTGAAGGGAAGGTCCAGGAGCCTTTTGCACAGTGAAGGGAAGGTCCAGGAGCCTGGTGTTAGAGTGTCTGACTCTTCCTGGCCAGAGGAGCGAGTCTAAGAAGGGGAAGGCCACAGAGCTGGGTGCCCTGGTCTCTTGCACTGTGACCTGTGACTGTGGTATGTGACATCTGGCTCGGTGGCTGGGTTTTGTCTCCCTCCCCACCGAGGTCACAGTCCCTTGTTTATAACTTCAGGAATCATTTCCACAGCAGCTCACTGGGATGACAAAACAGCCCAAGGATTATGGAACCATTCAGGAGAAAGGAAAGGCATGAAGAAGGTGACCTGGCGAAATAACAGTTTGTAGGGAAGTGGCTCTAAAAATAGAGAGGGCAAGTGAAATGTGCCAGGGCCTCGAGACCAATGATCTGCAGTGAAAGCTTCATTAGACATATGTTGAGTGTCAGCTCTGTCCCCTTTCCCTTCCTCTTGGTCCCCTCTGGTCTACGCCTTCAGTCTGGCGCTTGGCAAGGGTATTCAGTGCTGCCAATCCAGAGAAAGCAAAGTTCCCAAGTTAGGTTTTCCCTGGGACGGGAGAGGCTGTACAGACAAAGCTTCTGGTTTTGAGACTGAGCTCCTGTATTTGAATCCCTGCCACAGCCTTACCAGCTGTGTGTCCTTGGGCAGGTCACTAACCGTCTCTGAGTCCTGACTTCTGTCTCCTAACAGTGGGGACACATATCCACGTATCCCTGCCCGCCTGGCTCGAAGGACTGTGGGGCAAGTGCCATCATGTGCCTGCAAATACCTGCCACACTGTGAAGTGCTGTGCACACGGAAGGTCCTGGCTCTGTTTTTCACCTGGTTATGATGAAAGGGAGTTCCTAAGACCTCCGAGAGCTTATTTTTATTGGTATTATTTTCAAGTGGAAATGAGGAGGTGTGCTAGTGAACGGGGTTCTCTTTTATTCCGAATCCGGCTCTCCAGCTCTCTGTTTTGCCCATCCTCCCGTTTAATTGCTCATTTATATTTTCCCCAGAAAACCAGTAAAAATAAACGAATAGGAAACTCCCTTCAGTTCTGCTCACAGAGAGCAAGTCTGGGGGGAAAAGTGGAAAGAAGAAGCGGTTGGTACACCTGCTTTTGTGCAGATTTGGCCATTTCTGGTCCCGCTCAGCCCCCCTCTCCTGGCGTGCTTGCGTTCACGTGGGGCCTTGGAGGCCCAGGAGGCCCCCGCGGTGTGTGTCGTTCAGAGCGCGTGGTTACCTCCTGAGGGCACGGGTTTGGCTCACGTTATGCCAGTTCTCCCAACGGGGCCCCCTTCCAAACTGAGAAGAGGCAGTAAGAGGTTGGCTCATGCCCGGGGCGGGAGCATCTATTCCCTCCTACTTTTATTCCTCTGATCCTCAGCATCCCATGGCTGCCTGCCGTCCACCTGCCTCCTTCCCACTGAACAGGCAAAGGCCCGATGTCACCTTGCACGCCTCCACTGAAGCTCGCTCGCCTGTGAGTTACCAGGCCCAGGAAGCTGCATCTGACGGCTCCCTGCGTCGAGCTCGAGGTGGCCTGGGGGTCAGCCATGTGCCAGGTCTCTTTGCTCCAGGGCTGACAAGACGCTACCCCATCTCTCCTACCCTCCCTGGGCCTAACACCGTGCTCAGCAGAGCCCAGCTTCTGGCTTCTAGGGGCAGTGACTGTCTGTCTTGCCCCCCCCCCCCGGAACTGTGGGGCGTACGCCTTTGCTCCTTGTACAAGGTCTGGACCTCACTGCATTCTGGGGGTAGGGAGAGCCATCCAGCATAATTGTGCGCCTCGTGTGGTTTTGGAATCAGGGAAAGATCTGTGACCATCGAAGGAAACCGAGGACTCAGCAAGGTTTTAAAAAACCAGCAACTACACTTCTGCCTCATCTGTGTAAAACTCCAGGCATTCGGTTTGTTTGTGAGCTGAGATGCCTGCTCTCGGCTCGAAAAAATGAGAGAGGGAGCCATCTCTGGCCTGAATTCAGCGGCAGCCAGGCAGCTCTGGTGGCAACAGCTGTTAACATCTTTGCGTCATTGCTGCTTCCGAGCATCCGTACGGTCTGCATGGATTTATTGAACACCGGCTGTCTGATGAGGACCTGTTATGAGATTGACAGCATGCCATACAGATGCTTTGCGCTCTGCTTTCTTTTAACAATCCTTCCAAGTTATACAAGTTGTCTGCATTTCACAGGGTCAGAAACAGGCCCAGAGAGGTTAATGAACTTGCCCAGGGCTCCAAATGGCTAGTAAACGGCAGAGCTGGGTTCAGGTTCAGCTCTGTCCTCTCTCGAGCCCGTGCTGTCTACACCACACTCTCTGCCCCCCAGTCCACGATGACTCAGTTTGATTTCTGTACCACTGTTCTGGGGGAGTTGAGGCACCTGTGGGTTCCCTGCCCTGGCTTTTGGGAGAAGTCGGTCCCCCTTGGCCGGGATCCTGAGCCCAGAAGTGCTGGCCCATTTGGCAGGTGTCTTCTCTTCACTTTGTCCCTTTGATCAGGGGTCAACTGCATCATCGCTCACCTGACCGTGTGGCTTGTCCCGGCACCTGGGTGGGGTCATTTCTTTACCTTTTGAAAAGAATAGTGGGTACTGCCTCCCTGCCTTGTTCCTCCTGGAATGACTTCCTCCCCTTTGAGCTTGTCATCAACCTCTGTCCTTGGGCTCACTAACCCCAAGGGGGGTGGGATTGATAGCCATTTTTAAGGTGTGATTAAGTTGTGTATGAGAAAGAGCTTCTCCCTCTGCACCTCCTCGCCACCACCAGGTCTCCTGGGAGCTGGAACCTTGGGTCAGCAGGTCACCCCCTGCCTCCTCCCATCCTTAAAGTCCTAACCCGGAACCTGGCCCCTGGCCCAGGAGGCACTACCCAGGGCTTCCTGCAGGCCATCACTTCCAGCCAGCCCAGGGGCTGTACCTGTCGAGCCTCAGGGTTTGCAGATCAGAAGAATCGCTGGGCTGATGAACAGTCCAAACCCCTTTTATGGAGGAGGCGCCCGCAGCCCGGGGAGGGAAGGGTCTTGCCCAGCGCCCCCGGTGCTGGCTGTTTACCTGCTTTCCTTGGGAAGGCGGACCCCACGGGCTGCTTTGCCTGCCACTATTCGTTGCACATCCTTGAGATGGATGCTGCTTGAGGCCGTGCATCCTGCCTGCCCAGGAGGTCTGGAGTCCGAGCAGCCAGGACGGCGCTCAGGTCAGTGTGGCCCTGGGTAGAGTGACATTTCTCAAGGTGACAAAGGGCCTGTCCAGTGCCTGACACATAGTAGGTGCTCATAAACACCGGTTCCCTTTGTTGTCACCTGTATTCATTCCAATACTACAATTTGTGCTGATGTTCACACAGAGCCGGGGGCTGGGGGTGGTGACAGAGCAGCAAGCCCACGTCGGGGCCTGAGGGGAGAGGAGGCAGGCGCGTGGACTGTGGAAAAGCACCTCTAGGCTGTTCTGTTGTGTTTGTAGTAACGTTGCCATCCTTTGCTCCTTTGTGGAGCACGTCCCACAGGCTGTGTCCTTCGCTGGAGGAAAGTTCTGGGACTGGCCTCAACCCCTGCCACTCCCTGTCCAGGTAGGGACTACCATTGCCTTCTTTGACAGGTGGGGAAACTGAGGCTCAAAGGAGCCTGCTTTTTGTTGCTGGAATGGGGGCCCAGTGTCCTGCCCCATGCCCCATCCTGCCTCTCAGGGAAACGGGGGTGGGGCCTTATTTCTTCATCAGCAAAGGCCCAGTACCGAGGCCCAGGGCTTACCAGGAGTGTGCAAAAAAATGTTTGACACCTTAAAAATTTGGCCCTGAAATATGAAAAGCCCAGCTCACAACTGAAATGGACAAATGTTCCATGTTAAGTGTCTGTAAAATGTCACATGGTGTCACCCTCATTGTTGGAACTCTGTTACCTCTTTAATGCCACTGGCTTGCCTCCCATTGCCTCTGTCTCTTGTGATTCATTCATCCCCGTCAGTGTTTTCCATGCTGACTCTGGGCTGGGAAGATCGCAGGGAACAAGGTGGAGGGTCCTTTCCTGTTGCTGGAGCCATGATCCCCCTGCTGGCCTGTCCCCTCTTCCTACCCCCCAGTGCTCCTCCCCTGCCCCTGAGAGCCCTCTCCCCCCAGGGGCCTCCAACGCCTCTGCCTCCTTGTGCAGCTGAACTCAGATGGAACTGTGGTGCCCCCGCTCGAGGAACGGCCAGGGCCACTGTGTGGGTTCCCATAACGAGGACGGGCTCAGTGGCAGAAGGCCTGGGTTCTTGCCACTGTGTCTCTTTGCCAAGTGACTTAATTCCATGAGCCTCAGTCTCCTATTCTAGAAAATAAGTTGTCTGCCAACTACATAGGGGTGGTGAAGAATCACAAAACACACCATTTGGCGGAGATCTAACATACTATACAAATATAAGTAGCTGTGTATTTTTTTCAGTTATTTTAAAAATTTTTTAGTATTTTGTTATTATTATTTTTAACTGAAGGCAAATCTTTCGATTGCTGGACTTTCCTACATGGGAGTGGAAAATCTCTGTGCTCCCTGACATGGGCTCGGGGATCTCTCCGACACGTTGCTTTTCCTGGAGTCGTGTGGGAGATTCTTCCTGTTCTTAGCCTGATCTTGTGGACTTGCCCTTGTGCTTTGGGACCTGGGTTCAAATTCTGACCGCTTTTCACCCCTTCGAAGGGCTGGATGAACACAGGGTGTGCACAGCTCTGCACCCCATTCTTAGCGCTTAACAATGTTAGCTGCTCTTATGATTTACTGTTATCGTCAGTCCTTTTATTGTACTTATTTACTTTTGTTACAACGTTTAGTACACGCTAAAATATTGTCATCGACAGTAAAATGATTGTGCTTGAGACCTTTGTCAGGCCCCTTATCTGTCAGGGTCTCACGCTCCTCTGCTCCCAGGAATGGTGGAACTTTCTGGTTTTAGGAATCCTTTTATCTATCGAGCTCAACTCTTATACCTGGCCTTCAGGATTGCCGGGTCATACTCATCCCACTTCATCGTTTGCCAGATCAGAAAAGGAACACTTCATTATTCTCCATTGGGACTGAAAAAGCAAAGCATCGCTTGTCCTGAGCAGGTGGATGCCTGGTAAGCCCAGCTTCTCAAGGAGTGGCAGAAGCAGAGCTCAGGTATGCCCGCTCCTCGTGCCAGAGGATGAAGCTCTCGTCTCCGAACGCCAAGGGCGAGATCGGAAGACGATGCGCACATGTGCCCCGTGTGTCATGTGCCTTTCCTGTCGCTCCTCACCTTGGCCAGCTGGGTCATGCCAAGCTCACGAGGGACCAGCAGTTCATAAAGATGTGCGATTTCAGAAGATTCCATTTTGCTGATTTAGGACAGGCTCGGCTTCTCTTTTTGAAAGCGGAGTGAGCAGATGTGAACTCTATTTCAGCTGTGTCGTTGAGTGCTGCCCCAGTGTTTTCCAGAGTGTGGCGCGTAGCTCGCAAGGGCGCTTGCCCTGAGCTTGCGTGCTCCTGGTCCTTTTAAGACCTGTGTATTAGAGAAAAGGAAAAGTAGCACGTCAAAACCACAGCCTTGCCGATGTTATTACTTAGAATGATGAGTATTCTTTTAAACCGAACTGACTTCATCGAAAGATAAATAGTAAGTAAACAACAGAACAGGAGGTCTAAGGTATTATGTACGAGGGAGGCATGCAGTTAGTTAATAAGGTGGTTTTCCAGCCAATTAGGTACTCAAAACCCAAATCAGCTTTGCTGTCTCCCCGTCTCCTCCCCGACCCCCAACACCTGCTGCCAGGTGGACATCATGAAGCCTCTCGCACAACAGATCCCAGCTCTCCTGCAGGTGCCAGCCGCCCATCCAGCGTTACCTCGCACCTGAACCGCCCCATGGCTTGGCTTACATTTCTTCTCCCGGTTATTCTCCGCTCTGGAACATAGCCCTACCTCCCGAAAATTCTGCTGTTCCCCTGCCCATAAATCTTAGATGCTCCCCATTGCCACCCAAGCAACAGATTCTTGGCCTGACTTTCGAGACCTTCTCTAAGCTGGCCTGGGCCCCAGCTGCCCAGGTGTCGGTCCGCATCGCACGCCCTGCTGTGTCCTCCAGAATCCAAACCGAGTTCTGGGGCCCTGGGGTGTGGCTGTTTGCCCGCATGCCTTTGTCTAGGAAGCGGTTGTTTCTGAAATCATTTCCAGCTTACAGAAAAGCCACAAGGAGAGTAGAGTTCTCCCATGTTCGCTTTGCCCAGTTGCCTCAGTTATTGACACTTCACCACTATGTGCTTGGTCGTTCCCCTGTATTATCCTCTCTCTTTTTCTGGATCATTTGAGAGCCAGTTGCAAACATGAAGCTATCACCCTCCAAAATAGAAACCAAAATAAACACGCCAGTGTTCATTTCCCCCAAACGAGGACACTCCGGAATGACACTAATACAGCCATGCGACTGGGAAATGGATACACTGTGCCCCTGTACCCCTAGTCTTCAGAACCCATCCAGACCTACCAGCTTGTCCCCTTTCCATCTGATCCAGGATCCAGTCCAAAACCATGTGTCATATTCGATTGTATGCTTGTGGACTCTCTTCAGTCCGGGAGAATTCCTCAGTCTCCCCTCATCTTTCGTGAGCTTTAAGAATACAGCTCTTTCATTCTGGAAAAATCCCTCAAACTGTGTCGATCCCAAGTTTTCTCATGACCAGCCTCTGGCTGGCCATTTCGTTCAGGGGGTCACATCCACGAGCACAGCGTTGTGACCGTCCCACCACCAGGGATGGCAGTCCTGGTCAACACCTGGCCAGGTTGGTGCCCACCTGGTTTCTCCACACAATGTCCTTTACTTCTTGAAACCACCCACCTGCCTTAGCGTCCTTCAATGGCTGCCTGACATGACCACCATTGAATGGTGATTCGGCTTTCATCATTCCTCCTGCGTTTCCAAGTTGGCCTTATACCGGAAAGAGGAACTTTTCCTTCTCCCCCTTTGGTGCATTTGTATCTGTGTGAACTCATGGATTCTTACTTTGCTTGTTGGGTTATAACCCCTTAGTGTCTGTATTTTTTTATGCTCCAGTGGTCCCAGATTTGGCTAGCAGCAGCCCCTTTGAGGTAATTCTTAATGTCCTTTCGACTGACCTCTCCCTGCAGAGGGAGCTGGGAAGTAGACGTCTGTGCGTGCGCACACTCACCTCTACACCTAGTTCTGTGTTTTTCTCATGCCTGATTGCCACACAGCTCTAGGGTGTTTGGAGTCTTATCATCTTCTGTACGTGCAGATTCTCTGCCTGTGAAGACCTGGCTCCGGTTACCCTGGATAGGGTTCTTTATCTGTTACCCTCCCTGTAGGTAGCACAGGGACAGCCTCCGTCCCTTCTCCTGTGACCTTCCTTGCCCTGTCCATGGGAGGGGAAGAGAAGCCTAATGGCTTTCCATCTGAACCATCAGAGAGAGAGGACGGAGAAGCTTTTTCTTTCTTCTTCTTTTTTAATCTGGAAAGCTCTTTGCACTCATCTGTCTGTTAAGTGCTTTGCTTGCCCCACTCCTCCCTTTCCAGACGACCCCGCCTAAGGGAACTCTGTTTTTCTACGGCAGTTTGTTCTATCAGCACCCTTCCCGCTTCTCCTTTAGACTTTGAACTTGCCATGCTCTTAATTAGTGTGTCAACTCTAGAGTGTGCCATCCCATTTGTTTTTTTTTTATTTTTATTTTTTATTTTTTATTTTAAGATTTTTTTATTTATTCGACAGAGATAGAGACAGCCAGGGAGAGAGGGAACACAAGCAGGGGGAGTGGGAGAGGAAGAAGCAGGCTCATAGCGGAGGAGCCTGATGTGGGGCTCGATCCCGTAACGCCGGGATCACGCCCTGAGCCGAAGGCAGACGCTTAACTGCTGTGCCACCCAGGCGCCCCCATCCCATTTGTTTTTTAAACCACTTTCTTGAGGTATGATTGACACATAAAAAGCTCTCCCTATTGACTGTCAGCAGCTCGGTGAGTTCGGAGCTGCGTACACACCTGTGACACCCTCATCACCATCAAGGTGTAAACATGTCCATCACCTCCCATCACTGGTATTCATGGTCATCATTATTCAGCGATACCCAGGAGATTCAGCCTGGGGCTCTTCCTGAGGCACAGACCCTGTGGGTAGAGCTGAGGTGCTGGCTTTTCAGTCCAGAAGGTGACTGCCTTCCTCTCTGACGCCAGATCCTCTCTGCCTCCATCTCTGATGGGAGGGTGACTCACGGCCCTTTGGAGAAGCACTTGTTGAAGCAAGGTCCCTCCCTGACATTCCAGTGGAAAATCAACCCTTTGCTGGCCTGACTAAATTTATAGTGGGCTGGTCCTGGCAGCTGCTGGTAGCAGCTGGTGGTTAAAATCTCGGACAGTTTTTTTTTTCTTCTGAAAAATATTTCAGTCTCCCTAGCGTGAGCACCACCACTGGTAGCATTTAGAAGCCATTTATAGCCTCTTGCATTTGGTCCAAGAAGAACGGCTTTATAAGAATTCCTCCACTTACCCAGAAGTCAGCTCTGCCCCGTTCTTAGCCATCGGGAATGGCGCTGGGGCACTAGGAGGTAAGACAAAAAGGCCTTAGAGCTGATGGTACAGTGCGAATTTGACAATTATTATTTTTTTTTAGCAATTTCATATGGTTTCAGCTAACATGTGTGTATATACACACTTATTTTTTTTTAAAGATTTTTTAATTTATTTATTCGACAGAGATAGAGACAGCCAGTGAGAGAGGGAACACAAGCAGGGGGAGTGGGAGAGGAAGAAGCAGGCTTATAGAGGAAGAGCCTGATGTGGGGCTCGATCCCACAACGCCGGGATCACGCCCTGAGCTGAAGGCAGACGCTCAACCGCTATGCCACCCAGGTGCCCCTATATTTTTAAATGATTACAATGATGTATGGTTTATAAATGTTTATCAGTGCTTATTAACTCTTGATTTACACACTATTCCAACACCCTCAGCCACGTCTTAGTCTGTGCAAGAGAAGCAGAGAACTGAAGGCAGAAAGTAGACAAGAGTCGGGTGAGTTAGCAGAGGGACTGGCCGCCAGCCTGCGAGTGAGGGGCAAGACTGAGTTGGGAGAGTCCTTGGGGACCAGGCAGTCCAGTGCCTTCACTTTTACAGACGGAAAAGTCACCTGGCTGAGATCCCAAGGTGGGGCCGGTCTAGAACACAGCCCTCTTGACTTCACGTACAATTGTGCTTTTAGTCCCATAGCATATTTCCGCGCTGATGTCATTGTCACTTGAGATGCTGATCGTGTGTCATTGAGAAAACATTTCATTATGTTCAAGATTCTATGTTCAGAAAATTCAGACACGTGTCCAATGTGCTCTCAAGCATAACTCTTCCCGAAGAGTTAAAATAAAAGCGCCATCCCATGGAATGTGCAGGCAGAGATCTGTAACCCCCCACATCCTCTCCTGGGAGTGAGGTGGTGCCTGACGAGTGAGGTGTGGCTGCACTTCTGCCTCGGGAGGAGCCTGACAAGTCTGGGTCCTCCCCATGGAGAGCATGAATACAAAAGTGGGCTTTACTCTGATTGTCCCAGCTCTGAAAACTTTCCCTGAGTAAAGTGCAAACTGAAGCTGTTCCCTGTCACTTGAAATCGTCCTTCTGTGCTTTCTTATTTTGCGTGTAAAAGCAGTGCACGGTCAGCACCGAACTAGAAATTAGAGATAAATCCAACAGGAGAAAAGCCTCATGGGGCGCCTGGCTGGCTCCGTCGGTGAAGCATGCGACTCTTGATCTTGGAGTTCTGAGTTTGAGCCCCACGTTGGGCGTAGAGATTACATAAAAATAAAATCTTTAAAAAAAACATTCAGAAGTTCACGAGTGAAAGAGAATTACTGTCCACATCTTGGCGCACATCGTCCCTCATTGTTTGCTACTCATTCACTCTGCTGCACACTTCCTGTGCGTGTTTGTACACGTGGACAGATATACGTATGTGTGCACGGACAAACATTGATACGCGCACATGAAATGTGGGTCATGCAACTGACCGTTTTAAAACCTCTTTTTAGTTACGATGGGCACATTTACCTCTAGGTTTACGGAGATCTACCTCCATTTTTTTAAACAGCTGCCAACGAGTCCTTCTATAGCTGTGCCTTGATACAATCCGCGGTCCCCTACTGTGGGACATTTTGGCTGTTTCTAGTTTTTTTGTTTTGTGTTGTTTTGTTTTTTGCCATTATGGTCACAGTTACGATCAGATCTTTGCTCACACCCTTAATCATCTCCTTAAAATAAATTCTTCAAAGTACAATGACTGTGTTGAAGGAAACAAAGTCTTGTATGGCTTTCAGTGTGTGTTGCCAGAGCTCCTGGGTGATGTTTTTCCACTCAGGTTTTCTTATGACTTTGGAAAGTTACGAGTGCCTCTAGTTGAGAAATCTCCTCCAGGCTGGGCCCTTCCTCCCCCCCCCCACCCCGTACCCATTTCTCTTGGATTCCTTGGGCGTGGTCCCAGGGCTCTGGGATCCTATTCTGGGGATTTGGAATGGTGCTGGGAGAGGGGGCAGTGGAGGAGGAAGGGAGCATCACAAGGTCCACGGGAATAACTAGTACGGTGTGGGCACAGGCATGGGCTGCTCTAATCATATTTAAAATATAGTTTCAGGAAACTCACCCTGGGCCTCCCCGCCTCTCATTCATCTCAAGGCCAAGAGCAGTACTTTGTGGCTGAGCATTGGGTAGACATTTTGGGCTAATTCCTTGGCTTGGGATCCAGTCCCTCGGCCTGGCCCTGGGGTCTGGCTCCTGTCCACCTCTCCCCTTCCTAGTCTCCATCATCCAGACTCCTGCAACAGGGACCTTTCGCATTCATTGCTCCCAAATGCTGAACTCCTTCGTGTTCTGGGATTTCAGATATGTGACTTCCTTTACTGCAGGCACTCTTCCTTTCCTTTACTCTTCAACCTTTGGGACACAGCCTGGAGCAGCGGTTAAAAACATGGCTACTGACGTCAGGCTTGGGTTTGTAACCTGGTTCTGCCCCTTACCAGCTGTGCAACCGAGGACCAGTTACTCAGCCTCTCTGTGCCTTGGTTTCCATATCCGTCAAATGAGGATAAAGAGCGTGCCCACCTCACAGGGCCGCTGTGAGGATCGTATGTGGTGGTATCTATGAGCACTTAGACTAACAGTTCCTGGTGTTATCGCTGAGCTGGCTGGCTGGCCTCAGCTTACCACTCTGCAAGGAAATGTTCCCCTACTCCTGTTATTGGCCCAGACCTCCTGGTTTACTCTCTTAGCCATTTGTATCTTTCCTTCTTAGTGGTTACTGCAATCATTCCTAAATAAATAAGCATTTAAAAGAAAAAATGTCTGACTCTCGCCTAAGACTTTCAACTCCACTAGCACGGCCCAGCTCTTACTCGTCGTTCACAGCCTAAGAGTCGGTATGCAATCGATAGCCACTCAGGGAATGAAAGAGACAGTCCTGCTACTTGGTGCCCAGAGCCAAGTTCATCAGAAAGACAGACTCATGGTCCTCCCTGATGAACTAGTAAGACGCACCCGATTATGGAAGGGGTTTCCCAGCAGAGTGGGCTGATGCGTGACCAGGGTGTGACAGTGACCCGTGTCCCTCTGAACTTGCAAAGCCAACTGCTCTTGGAGGCTCTCTGGTGTCCACCTTCTCAATGGATGAAGGGCCAGTGTTGTCTTTAAGTTTTAAGTTTCAGGGCGCCTGGCCGGCTCAGAGTGTGACTCTTGATCGAAGGGTGAGTTTGAGTCCCACCTTGGGTGTAGAGATTGCTTAAAAATAAAAGTCTTAAAATTTTTTTTTTTGTTTCTAATGCATATAGATCAAAACTTTAAAAAATGCAATTACTAGAAAATGAAACAAGACTCACGACCAGGGTTTCTCTCCCTGAGCACTACTGACATTCTGGGCTAGATAATTCTTTGTGGTGGGGCTGTCCTGTGCGTTGTAGAATGTTTTATAGCACCCTGACTTTTATTATTAGATTCAGCACGCAAACATATTCTATCAAGTTGCTCTGCAGGCTTCTCCACTTGCTCTGGGTTTCTGTTCTTTGTAACAAAGCGCTCCTGGGCCAGCGCCACCTGTGGGCCACACTTGGAATAGCAGCAGACCCTGCGCTGGAGGAAAGGGAGGCCCTGAGGCCCTGCTCACGGTCCGGATAAAATGTGCTATTCAAACACGTTGAAAACTTTCAGGAACATTTCTGAGCCTTGGTTTTTCTCTCTCCTCTCCCCAGGTCACATGTAGCAGATGATGTCATCCAGCCAGCTGCCCTTGAGGACCCGGAAGACCCACTGTTAGCTGCCTCTTCACACCATGGTGACGCCATTAGCCAGGTCTCCAGGGATCTGACAGCCCAGAGGTACAGTGGGGGCTGGGTCTGCGTCTGGCAGTGGGACCCCGGGGCCCAGGCCCTGTAGCTGCCTCCCTCCTCTCCACTCCCCTGCATGCCCACCCCTACCTAGGTCTAGATGTCCCTCCTACACAGGGCTAGGGCCCCTTCCTTAGGGAGCTCAGGGGACACCAGGAAGACCCTGACCCAATGGGCATTTTAGAGATTTGTTCCCTTGTGATCGTCAAGGGCCCCTATTTAAAATAGAAGTCCTCTGGGAGAGAGGGCGCGCTATTTATACCTTGCCAAGGAATGACTTAATTAGCTGCCTCTGACCTCCCAGGACATGAGCTCAGTTAGCTGCTTGTTTTGTCGTCTGGTGGCAGTGGAAGGAGAGAGGAGCAGGCAGCACAAGGGGGAAGGGGAGCAGGTCCTTGTGCCTTTGCTTGGCAAATGGGTTTGGTCGGGGGGCGGCGGGGGGGGGGTCTTCCCTCACCTGCACTTCATGCCCCAGCAACCCCACAGCAGTCACAGATGTGCAAGTGTACTGTGCTTAACCCCACTAGCACGTACTCTGTTTGAACCAGGCTTGCTCAGAGTTAGCCTCAGGACTTGGCTCAGATGCCAGGACGTGTGCATACACACCCCCATCTCTCTACACACCTGCTCCTCCCCACCCCACTCCCCTTATATATATACATAGAGGTTTATTTCATGTATATATACACATACATTTTTTCCAGTTTTACTGAGATTTAATTCATGTATGACGTTGGATAAGTTTAAGGTGTTATACACATTTCATTTATTTATTTTTTATTTAAATTCAACTAATTGACGTACAGTGTATCATTAGTTTCAGAGTTAGAGGTCAGTGATTCATCAGATGCGTATAACACCCAGTGCTCATTATATCACGTGCTCTCCTTAATGCCCATCACCCAGTTACCCCAGCCCCCCACTCCCCTCCCCTCCAGCAGCCCTCAGTTTGTTTCCTATGATTAAGAGTCTCTTATGGTTTTTCTCCCTCTTTGATTTTGTCTTGTTTTATTTTTCCTCTCTTCCCCTATGATCCTCTGTTTTGTTTCTTAAATTCCCCATATGATTGAGACCATATGATAATTGTCTTTCTCTGATTCACTTATTTCGCTTAGCATAATGCCCTCTAGTTCCATCCATGTCATTGCAAATGGCAAGATTTCTTTTTTGATGGCTGAGTAGTATTCCATTGTATATATATCCACATCTTCTTTATCCATTCATCTGTCCAAGGACATCTGGGCTCTTCCCATAGTCTGGCTATTGTGGACATTGCTGCTATAAACATTGAGGTGCACGTGCCCCTTCAGATCACTACCTTTGTATCTTTGGGGTAAATACCCAGTAGTGCAATTGCTGCATCATAGGGTAGCTCTATTTTCAACTTTTTGAGGAACCTCCATACTGTTTTCCAGAGTGGCTGCACCAGCTTGTATTTCTACCAACAGTGTAAGAGGGTTCCCCTTTCTCCACATCCTCGCCAACATCCACTGTTTCCTGACTTGTTAATTTTAGCCAATCTGACTGGTGTGAGGTCGTATCTCATTGTGGTTTTGATTTGTATTTCCCTGATGCCGACTGATGTTGAACACTTTTTCATGTGTCTGTGGCCACCTGGATGTCTTCTTTGGAGAAATGTCTGTTCATGTCTTCTGCCCATTTCTTGATTGGATTATTTGTTCTTTGGGTGTTGAGTTTGATAAGTTCTTTATGAATTTTGGATACTAGCCCTTTATCTGATAAGACATTTGCAAATATCTTCTCCCGTTCTGTTGGTTGTCTTTTGGTTTTGTCACCTGTTTCCTTTGCTGTCCAAAAGCTTTTTATCTTGTTGAAGTCCCAATAGTTCATTTTTGCCTCTGTTTCCCTTGCCTTTGGAGACATGTCTAGTAAGAAGTTGCTGTGGCCGAGGTCACAGAGGTGGCTGCCTGTGTTCTCCTCTAGGATTTTGACAGGTTCCTATCTCACATTTAGGTCTTTCATCCATTTTGAGTCTATTTTTGTGTATGGTGTAAGGAAATGGTCCAAGTCCTGTTTCATTCTTCTGCATGTGACTGTCCAATTTTCCCAAAACTATTTGTTGAAGAGACTGTCTTTTTTCCATTGGTTATTCTTTCTTGCTTTGTTGAAGATAGTTGACCATAGAGTTGAGGGTCCATTTCTGGGTTCTCTATTCTGTTCCATTGATCTACTATGTGTCTGGTTTTGTGCCAGTACCATGCTGTCTTGATGATGACAGCTTTGTAATAAAGCTTGAAGTCCGGGATTATGATGCCTCCAGCTTTGGTTTCCTTTTTCAACGTTCCTTTGGCTATTCGGGGTCTGTTCTGGTTCCATACACATATGACATTGTGTCAGTTTGAGGTGTTCCACACAGACATTTTGATTTATGTTTGTATCACTAAAACATTTGCAGTGTTGCATGGCACTAGGGAAACCATTGTGAACAGGTGCTCCCACTTGACCCCAACCTGGGAAGCTGGTGGGGCACACCCTCCCTTAGCGAGTCCTGGAAGGGGGTTGAGATCATCTTCATCCCCCCATTTTATGGAGGGACCCAGAGGGGTAAGGGGAAGCTCTCTGAGGACTGGGTGCAGGAGGACTTGGCTGGGCAGCTCTGTGGCTCCAGGAAGAACTAAAGTGCCCCTGGGTCTTGGTCCGTGTTGCTGAAGTCCCCCCCCCACCCCTGAGGCTGTATTTTAAATGACGTGTCCCCAACTGTCCAGGGGGCCAGTGATAACGGCTCTTAAAGCTTGCAGAGAAGGCACTTCCTTTGCTCCAAGTACCATACTGAGCATGTCACATCAAGTGTCCCTGTAAATCCTCCAACAAACACCCCTAGGAGGTGAGGGGTTCTGTCCTGGACCCCTTTGCCCTTCGACATGTGAGCCGACTGAGGCTCAGTCACATGGATGGGTTCAAGGGCACGGAGCTGGTGAGCACAGCTGCGACTAGAGGCAGGTCCCACTTGCCTGCCAAGCCTGCGTTCTCAGCTTCTCTGGCTGCGGATAGAGCCCGTTTCCTCCTTCCCCGGTGCGTGGGTTCCACCTACATCACTGGCCTCTTTCAAGTCCAAGGAAGGTGACGCATTGGAGAGAAGCTGTGTCACCTCTGACCATGACCGAGAGTGATCACAGGATGCAGGAAGGAACCAGGGGTGAGGTACAGATCGTATCCGCGCTGAGAACTGGGCCGGCTTTCTGGTTTCATTTCCTAGTAGAGACATTCAGGTAGAGTTCAGTGAGCGACATTGGTGCCCGGCCGGAGTTATTGAACTTTTGTCCGGAGTTGCATTATCTTGTTTTTACTGGAAATTAATGGAAAAGAGGCAGTTCTCATCGGAGCAGGGATTGGTCTGGCTTTGGTCACCGGCTGCTTCCACAAAATACTCCTTATTCGTTGCTTCCGTATTGGTGAACTTGCCTCTCACGAAGATTTACTTGTAACCCCTCGATCAATGCTCATGGCTCTTTCATGTCATTTGTGAACATGTGCAGAGCAGCAAGGAAATTGAGTCGTATGGGGGCATGTTCCCAGAGGAGGAGATAGAGCGAGATGCCCCGTCTTATTCCAGCTCTCGTGCTGGACACAAGCGCCCTTTCAAGGTGTATTTACTGCCACGGTTTTTGTAATGTTGTGCTTTTTGTTCATGATTTCACTGCTTAAAGAGGCCCCCAAATACAGTGCTGAAATGCTGCAGAGTGCATTTCAGTGCGAGAAGGCTGTGGTGAGCCTTCCGTAGGAAATGCTGCTGCTGGGCAAACTTCATCTGGGCGTGAGGATGATGCTGTTGGCTGTGAATTCCATGACGTGTAGTAAATACAGTGTTTTCACATAGAAATGCACGTTACGTAGTGACCCATTGACAAAAGTGTTGTGACCAGAAGCTCGAGGACCCCAAATCATAACCCCTGGGACCAGCGGTTCAGAACTGGCTAATTCGGCGTCCGTGATACCTCTCTAGAATGTAACCACCCTGAATAACAAGAATCAGCTGCACCTGGGGCGCCTGGGTGGTTCAGTCGGTTAAGCGTCTGCCTTCGGCTCAGGTCATGATCCCAAGGTCCTGGGATCGAGCCCTGAGTCAGGCTCCCTGCTCAGCGGGGAGCGTGCTTCTCCCTCTCCCTCTGCTGCTCCCCCTGCTTGTTCTCTGTCTCTCTCTGTCAAATAAATAAAGTCTTAAAAAAAAAAAAGGAATCTGCCACACCTGACCTTGCTGATCCGTGGGAATAACTACGAAGGGCATTCTGGGCATCCTGAACTTTCTCGGCAGCGGCCCTGCTGGCCTAGCCCACCTGTCTTAGCCTGTTGGAGCTGCTGTAAAAAGCACCCCAGACCAGGGGCCTCGTAAACAGCAGAAATGTATTGCTCCCCATTCTGGAGGCTGGACGGCCATTCCGGTGGTCGGTGGTCAGGTGAGGACCCTCTTCCACGTGGCAGACTTCTCGCTGTGTCCTCATGTAGGGGAAATGGCTGAAGAGCTCGGTGGGGTCTCTTTTAGAAGGGCACTAATCCGGTTGGTAGGGGTTCTCAGGACCTAGTCACCTCCCAAAGGCCCCACTTCCTAATTCCAGCACATTGGGGATTAGGATTCCAACTTGGGAATTGAGGGGGACACGCATATTCAGACCATAGCACCCCCAGACCATAGCACCCCCGTCTGATCCCCCTCTGTGTCCTGCTGAGAGTAGGAGCAGGAGAGGGGAGGGCGAGGCCTGGGGAGCTGGAGGAAACAGGGCAGAGGGGAGGCAGCAGCAGTCCCCTCTAGAGGTTTGCTTCCCCTAGGAGCAGGGTTGGTACTTTAAATTTAAAAATTAAAATTAAAAAAAATATTTTTTTTAAAGTGGGGCTGGAGGGTTTGCTTTAAGCCACTTTTGTCCCTCCCTCTCAATTGTCTGTCAATTCTTTGGTGCCATATCCTTCTCTTAAACAACGTCTTCTTTCTAAATAGGAAAAAAGAGAGATGGCACCCCATCTCGGAGGCATTCTCAGATAAAATGGAAGGGATTTGGATGCACCCCTTCTCCCCTAGTACAGCCACTGGAGGACATCCAAACGTGCTCCTTCCTCAGGGAAGAGCCTGGGAACCTGCTCTAACTGGTTGAGCTTCCTTTTGTGCTGTGAGCTTCCCTGGGCCCAGACCCTTGAGAACATTCTGCAAATGACTACGTTGTCCGTGGCCACTTACACTTCCCTCTGTTAAGTACTTTCGAAAACGTTTTTAAAGCCGTGGAATCATTTAAATGAAACCTTGCAGCTGTATCACACTTATTAAACAGAGTAAAGCCAGGCACTCTGGTTACATCCCAGAATGTCCTCTGCTTTTCCTTCAGTCAGGAATCCAAGCGGAGGGTGTCCTTAGACCCTGGAGGGCTCCCTCGACACCGCTGGGAAGCTACTCACCTGACTCATGTCCCTGGAGGCCAGACTTGAGTGTGCATCAAAATAACCCGGGTACAGCACGCACCGCTGCCCTGTCCATAGGGCTTCTGGCTGGGGAGCTCTGGGGAGCAGCCCAAGACTCTGCGTTCCTACAAGTTCCCAGGGGATGGTGCTGCTGGTCTGGGGTCCACACCGGGGCGGGGTGGGGGGGAGCAGTCCTGTCCAGAGGCTGTTCCCCTCCCCCGTCTGGCTACCAAGAGCTCCACAGGGTGGGAGACCTCTGCCCCAGCTGGTGGCTGAAGTGTCTGATTCCCACTGTGGGACGGAAGAGCCAGGAGCAGAGGTAGCCCTGCCCAGTGTCAGAGCCTCCTCGAGAGTTTCCCAATTCAGAACGTTCTGAAATTGAAAGTACGGGGAATTCGTACTGACTTACAGCTTCAGTTTGTCTTCTTGCTCCCAAGTCATTAGGTTTATTTTGGCGGCATCCATTTGCACAAAAGGATTTTCAGCTGTGGGTTTGCTCGTGCGGGTTCAACTGCCTCACAGAGTTTAGCTGAACCTTTACGTTAGTGCCTTACAGAAAACTGAATGACAAAGTGAAGATATTATTGGTTAGTTTGTTTAATTTAGAAAAGGAATCACCCAAGGGTGCCTGGGTGGCTCACTTGGATAAGCATCTGACTCTTGATTTCGGCTCCGGGCATGATTTCAGGGTCATAAGATCAATCCCCACGTCCAGCTCCACGCCCAGCGTGGAGTCTGATGAGATTCTCTCTCTCTGTCCCTCCCCCACCTCTCTCTCCCTCAAATAAATAAATTAATTCAAAAAAAAAAAAAAAAAGGAAAGGGATTACCCAAAGAGCTTCTGTAAATAACAGACTTTCAAAAAACTTAAAAATAAATAACGGAATTCCTTTGTGCCAGTTAAAAGAGATCCGCGGGAGGCATATGCTGACAAATCCCATCGCGTGACCAGTCCCCATCGGGCTGAGTAAATTGGGGTGCATCTCTGTGCCTGCTCAGGGCCTTTGAGGTTCTGGTCCAGCCGGCTGCTGTCAGATGGAGACGCACAAAGTGCCCCCATTGGCCACGTTCAAATATTGACAAGTTCATATTTCAAATGAACATGTGATGTTGTTGTTTTGGTTTTTCACGGGCCTTGAGCAGCTTTAACGGACTCTTGGGAGAAATCCCTGAATCTTGGATTATCTGAGATGAATTTCCTTGTGTCCTCTGCTCCCCGTTCCCCTGCAGTCTCTGTCACCAGGGCCTGGGAGGGCGTGGAAGGAATCCTGCGCGGGGAAGGAGGACCCACGGAGCCGCCGGTGACTGGGGTGGCAATTCCTGACCTGGACCAGCAGCCCTCGTGTAGCTCTGGGATGGTGCTTCTGCCCTTTCCCGTCTTAAGTAGACTGTTTTGCTTGAGTCAAGCTTAAAGGTAATTTTCCTTCTGTGAGCGTAGGTTTGCTCTGCGGAGGGAGAGAGGGTAAGAATGTACTGGGAAGGAACTGAGACGCCCGTTCAGGGTTAACTGTGCATGGCCAGCCCCCACTGGACGGGTGAAGGTCAGCGATGGTTAGGGGCTGTCAGCACTCTTGCATGGGCTGAGTTTCACATGCTGGTTTATCTCAAGGGAGACTAGAAATAGCTCGACAGGCCTGCCTTGGAGTTTCCAGCCAATTCGCAAGCCTGTCTGGGCACCCCAGATTCGGCTTTGCTGCTCTGCAGTGACTGTCAGAGGAGCGCCCAGACTCGCCTTATCAAACCACGTCCCTCTGCGGGCCAGTGCCCCAACCCACCGAGCTTAGCTCTCCGGAGCAACGGTGTCCAAGTGTTTTCTTCCCTCTAGCTTGCATCTGACTTTCCATCTGAGCTGAGTCCTCGGCCTTAGCTCTCGCCCGATGACGTGATCGTGTGCTTGGGGATTCGAGAAGGAAAAATCAAGAGCCTGTGAGGAAGGACGGTTGTGCTAATACCTTCCAGATGGTGATATGAAATGGGAGATAAGATGCTGTCGCCATCCGGCCCGACAGGGCGTGGTGTGTTCAGCCTGGATCTTAGGGGTGATATCACCCCCGTGACAGCCAGGTCACTCTGTTGTCTGTCCTTGGACAGGGGCTTAATTTGGCAACTCTGGCCGATCTCTGAAATGCAGTTCACTATCGGGTCCGTGGGGGATCTGCCAGGAAGGACTCCAAAGCCCTGAACAGGGAATCAACAGGCAACAGTGAGTGACAGCATCTCACCAGGGCAGGACTCGCAGGGCCGTCAGGCTGAACGCAAGGCTGGCATTGACATTGTCCGTGGTTCTCAGGCTCCGTGTGGGTGGAAACTGCATTCGAAGGGGGCCCATTGTTGTTTTCGAGGACCTCGGCAAACTCTGAGCATTAGTAATGGCTCCCTAGGGATGTGTGTCCCAAAGGATTCTAAGGTCCCGTCCAGCTAGACCTGGCAGGAGAGAATGCCATGATCAGTAAGTTACCTCTGCGGGCTAGAAGTATGGTGGCTTATGTGCCCTCTGGGTGCTAATGCTTCTCTTTAACACAAAAGGCTTAAATTAAATCAGCATTTCTGTCATTGTCCAAAAATATCAACATGCTGTGAATTTGAATTTGGTTTCTTTGTTATTCCACTAAGACTTGGAAAACATCATTGATTAAGTCCTTAACCCGGAAACGGGGGTCTGAAAGTTTTACTAGAAAGGCCTTCACACACCCTACCCCCAGCCCATTTCACAGGAGAAAAGATCAAGGCAAGGGAACAGAAGTATGTGGCAGAAGTGACAGGAGAATGCGCTTGAGAGGCCCTCATCTCTGGGCCCTGGCTTCTCTGTGCCGGTTCAGGGTCTGTCCGGGAGTCTGGCTGAGGGCTGGTGGGGGCACTGGGCACGGCCGAGGGCCCGACTCCCTTAGAATGATGTCTAGGACGAGCCCTGGTGGGTCAGGGAGGCTTGGGTGGAGACAGGCGCTGGCACAGAGGGGTTGAACTGTCCCCACCTGCTTCTCATCTCTGCTCTAGCAGCGCTGCCCTCCAGCAGCTTGTGGGGGGGCGGGCACAGGGACCCCTGGTAAGCTCCTTCTTGGGGTCTAGAAGCAGGGCTGGCTTCATGGGCTTGCCACCCAGACAGTCACCCAGAGCCTGGTGCTCAGAAGGGCTGTGTGCTTATTTCAGTGCTCTGCTGTCACTGTCCTGAAATTCTTGATCCTTCTGGAACGTGGGGCTCTGCACTTTTACCTTGCATTCATTTACGTTCCACTTTGCTTTCGAATTAGGTTGCTGGTCCTGCCTCAGATTCCTTTTCCAAGAAGATGGCCCAGTTGTCCTGCTGTCGGTGGCCTATACGTGGGAGAGGCCAAGGGCGGCAGGGAAGTGGCTGCCTTGCGTTGAACACTTTCCATGGGCCAGGCTCTGTGCCGGGGGCCAGAGAAGCTGCAGTGGCCGAGACTTTAGTAGGGGAGAAGGACATCCTAGCAGAAAACAGGGTGTTCAGAGGTTGGGGTCCAGCCCAGCCTGGCCATGCAGGTGGCATGGTTACCCCCACCTGGGGTGGACCCCCTTGTTTGGGTGAGGCCTCCGGATGACGATGGGGTGGCCTGAGAGAGGTAGGCATGCGGGGGCAGCGTCTGCGTGAGCCCAGGCACAGGAGCATCAGGGGACTGGCTTGGTGGGGTTAGAGCAGAGAGAGGGAGAGGACAAGCCTGGGAGGCGACAAGGACAGAGACGGGGTCACAGGAGCCGGTGTGGGAGGCCAGGGAGTTTTCTCGCCTGGATTCCTAAGGCTGCGGAAAGTTTCAGGCATGGCAAGGACCTTATCAGAACTCGAGTGGGGTTATCCTGGTGACCGTGAGGGTCGAGGTGAGGGGACAGGAGAGGCGGGTAGGGCAGGATATGCGGGAGCCCTCCTCACAGAGGTGGTGGCCCTCACCAGCAGAGAGAGGTGGCCGGGACAGAGAGGTTCCGGAAGGAGGAGGAGGTGACTCAGCAGGAGACACGAGGACAGTCCCAGCTTCTGGTGCTGGTCTGAGTCACCGGGCGCTTCCCTGTCGGGGGCCTGACCTCCCTGGCCCCTGGGGATGGGCTAGCCGCAGGCTGGAGGCCGGGAGGGAGTGGGGGCTTCATTCCTAACAGAGCAGTTGAGTCACTTGTTTGGTACCTTGGGCTCCTGAGAGCCCAGGGCAGGATGGGTGTGGCCCTGCGGTGTGGCCAGCAGAAGGGAGGGTGGAGGGAGCAGACGCCACGGCCTCCAGGCTGGCAGGGGCTACAGAGCTGAGGGGACACCCTCCATACACAGTGTGTTCTGAGGGGGGGAGGCAAATCTGTCACCTGCGGGCACCCTCATCAGTGGAATGGGACTGTCGCTGGGCTTCGCCCTGTGGGTTTGGCTTTGCTCTGAGGCCACAGATTCCAGGCTGTGTCTTCCCTCCCCTCTGCCAGGGTTTTCAAAGACAGAAATCTCTGCTTGCACTTTGGTGAGTACCCTGAAAGTAGCAGGGCCACCCGAATATCACCTTTCTTCAGCTTGCGTGACGTCGAATAAAACCTTCATGAGGCAGGCACAGAGGGAGCACGGGCAGCAGGATTTCTTTGGGAAACTCAGTTTTAGATGTGTAGTTTGAGTTGGTCAGTGGCCTGTTCACGGCTTAGGAACATGAAAGAATGTAAGCTTCCAAAGTGTGAAAATGGCTAAGGGACTTAAAAGCCCCCAATAGTTTGCATTCTTCTTTTTGAGTCATTTCTTTATAAGATGTACTCTTTCAGCCACCGTCCGGTTGTTACAGATCAGCTTGAACAGGTGACGTGTCACTCCTGGAAACCCGCTTGGTGCTTTTGCCGGGTTCTGGCCATGCGCTCACTGTCGTTTTTGTTCACCTGTGGGTCGGCCTTGCTCCGGGCTCACCCATGGCCTTTACTCTTACCCATGGCCTTTACTTTTTTCTCCTCATTTCTGCAGGGTTCAGGGAAAAAGGCAATGTGAGTTCCAGCTCTGCCTCTGCTCCCGACCCCTGGCTTGGTCACAGCCAGCTGGGACACCCCAGTTCTCCCTCTGTCTGTTTATTGAGGGCTCACTGCAGGGGGGGCTGCTGGCTGGATGTCGGGATGCTGGCTCCATGACCTCGCCTCCGTGACCTCAGCTCTCTGAGCCTCAGTGTCCTTCTCTGTAATGCGGGGATGGTGACATTTGCCTCTAACTGTTGTCGTGAGGCTTCTTTGAGGTCATATATGTAACGTGCTTGGTGCTGGGCATGTGGGACCGGGCGCCCACGACAGTGCGCGTGGCCCTGAGCTCCCCGGTGGGGCTGAGCCGCTGCTGTTTCGGCGGCTGTTGATTAGTGATGCCTACGCTGAGGCTCGGTGTGGAGGCTGAAGAGTTGCCGGCCTGGTGAGGCCGGGGGGCTGCGAGCCCAGGAGGCAGGGCAGGCAGCTCGAGGTGTGGGCACTGAGGGAGGCCCGCCCGGCGGGAGCGGAGCAGGTGAGGGCCAGGGCGGCGGAACTGGGGGGTGAGGCGAGGCTGGGCCCTGCAGTGCCTTCTAAGCAGCGACAGGGATTTGGGGCACGAGTGTGACGTCTTCCAGTGTGCTGAGTGTGGGGCACCCACGGCAGCTGCCCTCCGGGCCGGGAAGCCGACCACGTAGGTGGTGTGGGAGGAGGTGGACATTAGCAGAACATCACTGACACTGACACCCAAGTGTCCTGCGTTTCCGCAGCCTGGGGGCTCCCGGCAGGTGCTTCCTCCCAGAGGGAAGAAATGAGTCCTCTGCAGAGGCTGGGAAACCTGCGACCCTGGCTTCGACCTCAGGCCTGGTTTCAGCTCTTGGTGCTGAGTCACGTAATACCATATGGGCCGCCTTCGGTCCTGCCAGCTCCCCTGTGGGCCACAGTGTGGACAGCTGGAGAGAGACTGGGAGGGCCAACCCACCCTGAAGACTGTTCCCAAGCTTTCGCCTGTGGACGGCATTGACAGCCTTGCTTTTTGCCCAAAGGAGAAAATCAAACCCGTTTTGAGCTCTTTGCTTGAGAGCGTGTCTGCAGTTGGCTGTCTTTCCTACCCAAGTCCCCACTCCCACGGGGCCTCCCAGCAAGCCAGCCATTTCCCTGGATGTCCAGCAGGGGGCACTCACCCACTGAATGTGGGACCTCGCTCTCTTGTAGATCTCTGTGCAGCCCCTGCCTCCCCACCTGAGGGGTCCCCACCTGTCCCTGATGCTGGCTCCTTAGTTACCATCAGCCTTGTGGCTGTGGCTTTTCTCAGCCTCGGATTTGGGGGGTGTATCAGGGGGAGTTTGCAAAGCTGTGCTATGGTTTTCAATTCAGAGTTCATTGCTTATAAAAAAAGTATTAGAAATGGTCATACAAAAGTCTGCTCCCCCAAATCAAACAAGACAATTCACAGAGTGTCCTGAGCAACCACCACTCTGCCTCCATCAAAGAGACGCCGAGTTCTGCCGGAGCCTAACACAGGAGGCATTCATGCCTGGCTGGGGAGGGGGGCCTGCATTGGAGGGTGCCTCCTCTGTGTTGAAGCAAAGGCCCCAGGGAACAGGGCGGGGATGGCGGGAAGCAGCATGCTGGGTCTCTAAATAGCCCATTCCACGTGTCTGGGTGGATTGGGTGGGGTGAGGGGGCCTGATGAATGTGCCATTAATGAGCCGAGTTCCCCTGGGAATAATTCTCCCTTTGTGTCCCCAGCACCTCCCCAGCTGCCACCCGTGCCGCTCTCGTTGCCCGAGCCTCTGAACATGTGTCTTTACTTCCTGCCCCAGCTGGTGATGGAGTAGAAGCTTCTGTTCTCTCCCACCAGGGTCTGCCCAAGGACTTAAGCAGGTACTGTGTAAAGCTTTCCTTCCACGGTTGCTGCCCCTGGAGAGGAGGGGCCTGGGGGGCACCCCAGGCCCTGGTGTGAGCCGCGCTGGGGACGACACCAGCAAGGTGTTGACGATTTGGATCTGTGATGCCCCGAGTGGTCATTTGTAGCTGGTTTGAAGTTTACCCTTGTGGGCAAGTGTCCACATAGCAGTGGGGATGCCCTGCGTGAGCAAACGGATTATCAGGGCTCTCCGGAGACACAGAACCAGTAGGATGTGTATATACATATAGACTGAGAAATTTATGTTAAGGACTTGGCTCATGTGACTCTGGAGATGGCAAGTCTAATGTGTGCAGGGGCGGCCAGCGGGCTGGAGACCCAGGCAAGGGCTGAAGCTGCCGCTGCTGTCTGAAGGCTGCCTGCTGGCAGAATCCCTCTTCCTTGGGGGACCATGGTCCCTACTTATTCCCTCATTTATTTCTATTAAGATGGACTCGTGGTTATCTATTTTATACTTTGGGTCATAAGATAATACTACTGTATTTTTTTTTTACTTTCTAATTTTTTGCCCACCTCATCTTAGCTTTGGCCATTGGACTACTGGCTCCTAGGGCTTTACTTTGAGAGGGTCCAGAAGGCCCAAGGCCCGATAGAGATACAATCAGATTCTCATTTTTAAAGGCTCTCCCTCGAGCTGCGTGGCAGGGTAGGACTGATTTCAGGACTGACCAGCCCCCCACCCCCCCCCCCGCCATGCTGAGGCTCCAGGTCCCACCCAGTGCGCCAGGACAGGACTGGCTGTGGCTGTGGGTCTGCGGCCTGACGCCCACCCTCTGTTGCACCTGCAGGCTTCTGCCAGGTTCCCTCTCTCTCCGGCTGCTTTAGCCATGGGGCTGTGGCCTAGATCCACCGAGCCAGATAAAACTTGTCTTTTCCCCTCTGGTGGGTCCCTGGAGGTTTTCAAATTAATTTCAAAAATGCACCAATGGAAATTTCATTCTGCTGATATGGAAGTTGTTGCTTGAGCCTGGGCCAGAGTCTGAGGTCCTTACTGGTCTCACGGGCTGGAGGTGCATCCTGCATCCGTTCCCATTTCCGGCTGGGCTTCTCTTGCCGGAGCTGGGAACGCCTCCTGTGTGTTTTCACCACGCACAGGCGTGGCCCGGCCCCCCCCACCTCTGTGGTTTTGCCTTCCCCTCTTTGGTCTTGGAAGGGAGTGGCGGGACAGCGAGACCCGGGGCACATCTTATTACGGAATCGACAGATGTTCTGTTCTTGCAGGCATGCTGGGTGACTTCCTGCTGCCTCCTTCTGCCTCTAATGGCTGCTGTGGAAACGATGACACAACCCCACATTTCCAGTGCAAATGGTTTTTCTCCGGGAGTTTTCACACCCCTCCCCTTCCCCCATCCCCGCTGGTAATCATTAGGACACAAGCCTTTGGGAGAACAGATGTGACTTTGAGAGAGGCCATGGGGAGGAGAGAGAGCTTCATGTCCAACCCTGCCTAAAGCAAAGAGCTTGTCCTGGGAGGGATACTGTCCGCTGCGGTGGCCAGGCTTCTGGCCTTCTCTTCACCTCCAGCCCTACCCGTCTCAGCCTCCATGCCCAGCAGACACCCTGGCCTATGAATGTGGTCTGGAGAACATCAGGTAGCGATGCATTGAGCTCAAGGAGGCTGAAGGCAGGCAGGGAGTCATGATAAAGAATTCTCTAGTGATGCGGGTCGAAAGCCCTCACTCCTGCCAAGGCTGCCAGAGATGACCATGTGTTTTTGGACCCTCTGGAGGCTTGTGTTGGCACATGGGCTAGGTGGGTGTGAACCTGAGCAAACAATGTCCCTGTCCAGAGCTGACCTGCCAGTCGGCCTGCTGGAGCCCACTGTCTCGAAGGGCTGGGTAACTTGGAGGCCTGGCCAAGGGCTTCCTGGATAGACCTGGAGGAAATGAGATGGGAGGCGCAGCTTCTTGCAAGGAGGAAGTGGTTCCACGCTGGAGGAGGCCCAGGGCGCAACACCCCCGAACCGCAGCCCGGGGTGGGGGCAGGCAGGTGGCCTTTGCTCACCAGGGCTTCTGGTGAGATGTCCCCCAGACCCTGACCGCATCGGGCAGCTCTAAATTGCTCCCATCTTTCTCTCCACACTTGTCCCGGACTTGAGAGATTTTCCTGGCAGGAGAGGCAGTGCACATCTCCCCGGCCCCACCTTGCCTTGTACCCTCTTCCCCCCAGGTTAGAGACGTGGCCCCCTTGAAAAATGCTGCACGTTCTTGTACTCAGAGCGGGTGCGTCTGCCAGCTCGCAGCTCCCTGGTTAATTTTGTAGGTGGGGTCAGGACCCTCCTCTCTGTTTTAAAGATGCCGATGCTGTCTGCCAGCAAGGTACTGTGCTGAGCAGACTCGAGTCTAGTCCGGCTTGTTCCTTAGTCATATAAGCCACATGTCATTACATGCATTCCCGTGCCTGAAAGACCACTTCTTAGAGGGCAGCCTGGGCCCGGATGTGCTGTAGAGTGTCACCCACCTGGCGGGACAGGCATAGGCCACGTGACCTGGGGCTTCTGGCTGCTGGTCGGTCTCGTGAATGGGAGCCGGTGTTTGGGCAGCTGGGCGGGTGTGTCCAGAGGCTCCATGTCACTGGCTGGTACTTTACCAGTGCAGTCAGTAGAGGGTGGCCGCCTCAGTCTGGGCAGAGCAGGTGTGGAGAGGCGGGACCCAGGCACCTAGCCATGACCTTCCTTTCCCCTCTTCTGGGAAGGAGAGCGGGCAGCCGGGTGGGGCTTCTCTGGAGCACAACTGGGAGAAACTGCAGATCTTCAGCTTTGTGACCCCAGCTGGACCGGAGTCCCAGCACCCCTCGAGCAGCCTGGAAGGGAGTCCGACCTGACATGGGGAGCTGATGGCACAGGGGAGCTGTGAGAGCCAGGGAGGGTGTGGCTGGGGGTGCGCAGCTCAGCTTCCGGAGGGTAGAAGGTTTCAGGGCAGCAGGAGGTCTGGGAGCTCCCCCTCCAATCCTGGTAATGCCCTTGGCCCCATATTATGTTGGCTGCCATGCTATAACTCAGATTTTTGCACTTTAAGCGGCTGGTTTGCTTCCAGGCCCAGTGTATGCCTTGGAGCCCCCAGACCCGGCTGGAGGTAGGAAGAGAGGGATTGCCAGCAGCAGGCCTGGTCGTAGATCACCCAAGGGGAGGTGGAAAAATAGACCCACAGACCAAGACAGGGCCCCAGGGAGGGAGGGTGGGAGAAGGGCTTCTCACCAGAACATGCCTGCCTCAGGGCCCGTCCCTACCTTTTTGGCAAGTTCTGCTGCCTTTTCCGTAAATTAGCTTCTCTTAGGCTCATGATGAAGATGAAGTCACAGGCCTGATGTGACAGCTGCAGGAAGGTGACAGGTGCTCTGAGCCTAGGTGGATCATTTAGTGTGGTCTTCTGCTCTGTGGATCATTTAGTGTGGCCTTCTGCTCTGTTTCCATCTACCCGTCTGCCCATTTGTCCGTCCATCCATCCAATCAATCCGCCCACTTGGCACACAGGTCCTGGGTTGATTCTGTGCCAAATCCCATGTGTGAGGTGGTGCAGGGGGAGGAACGTCAAATTGGAGAGACTTGCCTCTGGCCCACTTAGGAGCTGTGTGACCTTAGTCAAGTTACTTGACCTCTCTGAGCCTTAGTTTACCAAAATCTTTAGAATGAGGCTAATAGTCCCCACATCCGGGAGGTAATTGTGAGGAGTAAATGAGGTACATGAAGAATGTAGCTCAGTGCTTGACAGACAGGAGGCATTTCATCAATGTCGGCTCTCCACTGACATCCAGCGGTGCTGGGAGCGCTGGGGGAAAGGAGCCAGAGACAGACATAGCAATAATACAGCATGGAAAGTCTCCCACAGAGTTGAGAACAGAAGAGTCAGAAGAGAGCCTACTCTGCCTGGAGCAGTCAGGGAGGCTCCGGGGGTGAAGAAGGCAGAGGTCCTTCGGAGGGGGAGGCACAGGAGCCACGGCTTGGTGGGAGGTGGAGAGGCCCAGCAGATTTTGGCAGCAGGTCGTGACAGGCCTGGACCCACTGGGGCAGGGGGAGTGCAGGTGGTCAGGGGCAGAGCGGCGAGGTTAGCAGCAGAGAATGGCAAGCGGGATGGGTGGCAGTCCGATTTGGAGGGGCCGGCGGCCAGGGTCCCCGGAGTTCGCTGGGACCCAAAATGTGCAAGGAGGATTGTCTCCCCTTTAAAGCAGGGGAGAATCAGGACTCAGTTGAATTGTGCGGAAAATCTCCGGTGGCCAAGAGGAGGATGGGTGGTGAGGAGAGGCCGGTGGTCACCGGGCCACTGGAGGTTGTCACTGTGGTCCAGGTGGGAGGTGATGGTGGCCCGAATGTGGGTGGTGGATGTGGGGATGGGGAGGATCTGACTCCGTCTTCATGGCTTGCATTCCTCCCTTCCTTCCTTCACTCGTGAATGTCTGTTGAGCTTCTGCTCTGTGCCGGCCTCTGAGGCTGGTGCTGGGGGTACAGTAGTGACCCCCACAGACGGGGGCCACACTTTTCTGAGGGGACTCTGCAAGGGCAGGGATTCCTGGGCCGGGCTGTGATTCTGGGGTGGGGGGGCTCCCAGGACAAGACCCTGGGCTCGGCAGCAGCCTTTCCTCCCCGTGCTGCCCAAAGCTGGGGCTCAGGAGGGGAGGGGTGTAATCCCCCATGGGGTTCCACCCAGCATGCAGCCCCAGCCCTTTATCTCCTGGCTAAAAGGCAAAGGATGGCTCACTCTTCGGGGATGACTTGCCCACTTTGTGCCCCCAATAAGTACCCCTGCTTCTGACTTTAAAAATCCATCTCATTGAGCATCATTGCCTGTTGGCTTTGCAAACCATACGGTCGTGCGGCCTTTCTCAAGTTTAGATAATGGGGCTCCCCTCCCTCCCCATTTTTATTGGCCCCATTTTATTTTTTTTTTAAGATTTTATTTATTTATTTGACAGAGATAGAGACAGCCAGCG
>NC_048223.1:120423630-120427659 GCF_002007445.2 Ailuropoda melanoleuca
CAGGTGGTCAGGGGCAGAGCGGCGAGGTTAGCAGCAGAGAATGGCAAGCGGGATGGGTGGCAGTCCGATTTGGAGGGGCCGGCGGCCAGGGTCCCCGGAGTTCGCTGGGACCCAAAATGTGCAAGGAGGATTGTCTCCCCTTTAAAGCAGGGGAGAATCAGGACTCAGTTGAATTGTGCGGAAAATCTCCGGTGGCCAAGAGGAGGATGGGTGGTGAGGAGAGGCCGGTGGTCACCGGGCCACTGGAGGTTGTCACTGTGGTCCAGGTGGGAGGTGATGGTGGCCCGAATGTGGGTGGTGGATGTGGGGATGGGGAGGATCTGACTCCGTCTTCATGGCTTGCATTCCTCCCTTCCTTCCTTCACTCGTGAATGTCTGTTGAGCTTCTGCTCTGTGCCGGCCTCTGAGGCTGGTGCTGGGGGTACAGTAGTGACCCCCACAGACGGGGGCCACACTTTTCTGAGGGGACTCTGCAAGGGCAGGGATTCCTGGGCCGGGCTGTGATTCTGGGGTGGGGGGGCTCCCAGGACAAGACCCTGGGCTCGGCAGCAGCCTTTCCTCCCCGTGCTGCCCAAAGCTGGGGCTCAGGAGGGGAGGGGTGTAATCCCCCATGGGGTTCCACCCAGCATGCAGCCCCAGCCCTTTATCTCCTGGCTAAAAGGCAAAGGATGGCTCGCTCTTCGGGGATGACTTGCCCACTTTGTGCCCCCAATAAGTACCCCTGCTTCTGACTTTAAAAATCCATCTCATTGAGCATCATTGCCTGTTGGCTTTGCAAACCATACGGTCGTGCGGCCTTTCTCAAGTTTAGATAATGGGGCTCCCCTCCCTCCCCATTTTTATTGGCCCCATTTTATTTTTTTTTTAAGATTTTATTTATTTATTTGACAGAGATAGAGACAGCCAGCGAGAGAGGGAACACAAGCAGGGGGAGTGGGAGAGGAAGAAGCAGGCTCATAGCGGAGGAGCCTGATGTGGGGCTCGATCCCATAACGCCGGGATCACGCCCTGAGCCGAAGGCAGACGCTTAACCGCTGTGCCACCCAGGTGCCCCTAATTGGCCCCATTTTAAAGGCAGGAAAACTGAGGCCCAGTGAGGTCAGGACTTTGTCCGAGGTCACAAGCTCCTAGAGCAAAGCTGTGGTGGGAACAATTTGGGTTGGGGGTCTCAGCAGACTCCTCCCAGGAAGTCAGCCCGCAGAATGAGGAGCTCCGGACTTGGTGTCCCCGGGCTGCTGTGAGAGTCAGCAGGGCAGGGACATTGAGTTCTCCCCAGGACAGAGTGACTTCTTGCTTCTCCATGAAATAGCCACAGCAGCATCATAGCTAACGCGTACTGAGCGCTTGCTGGATGCCCGGCACGGCTGTGCGGAGCGTTGCTCACCTGTTATTTCGTTTAAACCTCGCAATATCCACGTTGGTGGGAAGGTCCTATTTATTTTTATTGCACAAATGAGAATGCTGAGGGCCAGAGGGGCTTGGTAACTTCTTTGGGTCAGTTTAAGGATTGAGGTAAATGCGCGATTTCCCTTATTATCCATTAATCTTTCTGAATTAGGTGAATGAGGAAGAGAGTTTAATTCAAACCTCATTCCTGGGCACCCAGCCTTCCCCTCCCCCTGCCCCCAAATCCCACAGACAGAAAGCAAGACTTGTCAGGGAAGCTGGAGGGCATGGCTCTGGGCTTCGCATGTGATGGCGGGGGGAAGACCTCGGATTGCTTCAGGGATTCTCCTTAAGCTCTGGCCTCAGTTGGAAAGAATTTTAGTTTTGGCCTCTCTCCTGTGTGTCTCTAATTACAGGTCTGTCCGCCCCCCCACACCCGAGGGAAGTCCACCCAGCCCTATGTCCACATAGCGGTCAAGAGCCTCCCATGTGCCCGGCTCTGGGCTAAGCATTGGGCATTCCATGGGACAGATGGGGGGTGCAGTCTGAGCCCCCCAGGAGCCCACCTTGCCCAGACTTGTTTCTTAAGGGGATACTGGTTGCTGGGGTTGCTGGGGGGCTGCTACCCTAGGATGAAGGGGTCAGAGCGGGCCCTTCTGGAGAGAGATCTTGACCTCCCAGAAACAAAGGAGCCCCCCCCTGCCACCATGTTGGGGACCGGAGGCACGTTCCCAGGCTGGGCCATCACAAAGCAGGAGCCCTTCGTCTTTTTCTGGATTCATAACTTAACGAGATGCAAAACCATGTAAATGTGCCATGCACTTACTCTGCGTCAAAATGGAATCAGTGATCAGCCTCTGAAAGCTGCTAGGAAAGCTGGCGGTGCCTCTCCCACGTTTCCTTCAAGTCAGCGGGATGAGGCGGGAATTGGGTCAGTCTGTTGTCACGGCAAGATTGTCTTCACGTGGACAAATCAATTCCTAAAAATCTGAGTATTTAGGAAAAGTAATCCCTTATCTTCAGACACAGTTTCAGGCTAATTGCTTCCAGCGATGACTAGACAGCCCCCTGGGATGCTTATGAAAAGGGAAATATTTTTAGGGCTTAGTAATGCACACACGAACGCACGCACATCTGTGCATGTATGCACACATGCATGTCTGTGCACACACGCATGGGTGTACCCACATGCACACCCACACACACACACACACGCTAGTTCACTCTCTCCACAGACGTTATGCTAATGCCATCAGTAGGTGCTCATGGATGCTATTTCTGGCCCAGCCATTCTGGATTTCTGTTCTATCCTGGAGCCTTGAGTCAACAGCTCTGGTCCTCAGCTTCTGGCTTTCAGTGCGCCGCCCACAATTAGGGCAGCCCCACGTCAGACTCTGTGTCCCTGCTGTTCAGGTGTGGAAAGTGATGCCCCCCAGACCAGCTGGCCACCTGCCTCATGAGGGGGCTGCTACCTGGCTAGGGACTTCGTGAGGACCCGCTCTCCGTTTACAGTGAGGCAAGGAGCATGACACCCAGAGCTTCTGAATGTGCTCATTTGCATTTTCTTCCTGGAAGCACTGTCGCTCTGAACGGCCTCTTTGGAGCCACGGGGAGGAACCCTCTCCCCTTGCTGGCGGTGGGACCTGAAGTTCTCTACCTGTTTCTCCCATCTGGCTTTGGAAACCAGCCCTGCTCCTGATTCTGGCAGCGGAGAGATCCCTTCTCTGTTTACACCTGGATGTTTTCGTGGAAGATCTCTTTTTCCTGGTACCAAGTAGCCTCTGGAACCAGTCAGCTTAAGCTGTAGAGGAACTCAGTGGATTAACACATCAGCATTCACTCTAAGTACAGCATTTAAGCTTTCTTAACACGCACTGAGCAGTGCTTATGGAATTTTCTGTTCTTGGAAATATTTCCTCGAGAAGAAAGGGGGACGACACTGGTTATGTTCTTGGTCTGAAAGACCGGCGTCTGGTGCGGGCGCGTTACTTGTTTCTCTCTTCCCCGGTTTGAGGGAAACTTGACTTTAAGTTTCGAGCTTGAATGTTGGAGGTCAGACTTTTATTTGGCCAATGTCCACCTTGGGCCACCCAGTTTTTGCCTATGACATTAAACCTAGCTTATGAAAGTCGTTGGAGGAACAGGTCTGGAAAAAGACAATTATTACCTGAGATAGACCACTTAAAAATGAATCCGCTTAATAAGTCAAAGTTTTATGGTAATAGCGCGGAAAGGGTTTAACTGCGACTTTACCTTGAAAAAAGAAATGAAGAATTTTGAAAACGGTGAGTTTTACATTTAACAGCATGTAGGCTTTCAGGATAACCATATGCTAATATTTAGAACGAACAAAGACGTCTGGCTCAATTTTTCTGCCCGATTTTCAGGGTTGTGTATCCCTCACCTCACGTTTGAGTCCCTTCACCATAAACCCACAGGGGCCTCAACAGTTTTCTGAAGGGCTCCTCTCAGCTCCTTGATCTTGACGTTCCCTCTTCGAAACTGCCTTCTTCCTCCTCCCGAGCTTCTCCTCTTCAGTGGCTCACAGATGGCCATCTGTCACGATTTCCGGAGAGTCCCATTCCCTGACTTCACGGTGTCCTGTGTGTTCTGCCAGGTTTTAGCTTCCTTTGCAGTCGGGGG
>NC_048223.1:120434934-120579852 GCF_002007445.2 Ailuropoda melanoleuca
TGCAGTCTGAGCCCCCCAGGAGCCCACCTTGCCCAGACTTGTTTCTTAAGGGGATACTGGTTGCTGGGGTTGCTGGGGGGCTGCTACCCTAGGATGAAGGGGTCAGAGCGGGCCCTTCTGGAGAGAGATCTTGACCTCCCAGAAACAAAGGAGCCCCCCCCTGCCACCATGTTGGGGACCGGAGGCACGTTCCCAGGCTGGGCCATCACAAAGCAGGAGCCCTTCGTCTTTTTCTGGATTCATAACTTAACGAGATGCAAAACCATGTAAATGTGCCATGCACTTACTCTGCGTCAAAATGGAATCAGTGATCAGCCTCTGAAAGCTGCTAGGAAAGCTGGCGGTGCCTCTCCCACGTTTCCTTCAAGTCAGCGGGATGAGGCGGGAATTGGGTCAGTCTGTTGTCACGGCAAGATTGTCTTCACGTGGACAAATCAATTCCTAAAAATCTGAGTATTTAGGAAAAGTAATCCCTTATCTTCAGACACAGTTACAGGCTAATTGCTTCCAGCGATGACTAGACAGCCCCCTGGGATGCTTATGAAAAGGGAAATATTTTTAGGGCTTAGTAATGCACACACGAACACACGCACATCTGTGCATGTATGCACACATGCATGTCTGTGCACACACGCATGGGTGTACCCACATGCACACCCACACACACACACACACGCTAGTTCACTCTCTCCACAGACGTTATGCTAATGCCATCAGTAGGTGCTCATGGATGCTATTTCTGGCCCAGCCATTCTGGATTTCTGTTCTATCCTGGAGCCTTGAGTCAACAGCTCTGGTCCTCAGCTTCTGGCTTTCAGTGCGCCGCCCACAATTAGGGCAGCCCCACGTCAGACTCTGTGTCCCTGCTGTTCAGGTGTGGAAAGTGATGCCCCCCAGACCAGCTGGCCACCTGCCTCATGAGGGGGCTGCTACCTGGCTAGGGACTTCGTGAGGACCCGCTCTCCGTTTACAGTGAGGAAAGGAGCATGACACCCAGAGCTTCTGAATGTGCTCATTTGCATTTTCTTCCTGGAAGCACTGTCGCTCTGAACGGCCTCTTTGGAGCCACGGGGAGGAACCCTCTCCCCTTGCTGGCGGTGGGACCTGAAGTTCTCTACCTGTTTCTCCCATCTGGCTTCGGAAACCAGCCCTGCTCCTGATTCTGGCAGCGGAGAGATCCCTTCTCTGTTTACACCTGGATGTTTTCGTGGAAGATCTCTTTTTCCTGGTACCAAGTAGCCTCTGGAACCAGTCAGCTTAAGCTGTAGAGGAACTCAGTGGATTAACACATCAGCATTCACTCTAAGTACAGCATTTAAGCTTTCTTAACACGCACTGAGCAGTGCTTATGGAATTTTCTGTTCTTGGAAATATTTCCTCGAGAAGAAAGGGGGACGACACTGGTTATGTTCTTGGTCTGAAAGACCGGCGTCTGGTGCGGGCGCGTTACTTGTTTCTCTCTTCCCCGGTTTGAGGGAAACTTGACTTTAAGTTTCGAGCTTGAATGTTGGAGGTCAGACTTTTATTTGGCCAATGTCCACCTTGGGCCACCCAGTTTTTGCCTATGACATTAAACCTAGCTTATGAAAGTCGTTGGAGGAACAGGTCTGGAAAAAGACAATTATTACCTGAGATAGACCACTTAAAAATGAATCCGCTTAATAAGTCAAAGTTTTATGGTAATAGCGCGGAAAGGGTTTAACTGCGACTTTACCTTGAAAAAAGAAATGAAGAATTTTGAAAACGGTGAGTTTTACATTTAACAGCATGTAGGCTTTCAGGATAACCATATGCTAATATTTAGAACGAACAAAGACGTCTGGCTCAATTTTTCTGCCCGATTTTCAGGGTTGTGTATCCCTCACCTCACGTTTGAGTCCCTTCACCATAAACCCACAGGGGCCTCAACAGTTTTCTGAAGGGCTCCTCTCAGCTCCTTGATCTTGACGTTCCCTCTTCGAAACTGCCTTCTTCCTCCTCCCGAGCTTCTCTTCTTCAGTGGCTCACAGGTGGCCATCTGTCACGATTTCCGGAGAGTCCCATTCCCTGACTTCACGGTGTCCTGTGTGTTCTGCCAGGTTTTAGCTTCCTTTGCAGTCGGGGGTATTGTGTATTTGCCCCAACAGTCGTTGAGAGACAACTGGCGGCGACTTTGGAAGCCAGGAAGGGCTTCCTTCCCTATTTGAGGGGAGGACCGAGTCTCTAAGTGGCTTCTTCGTTGCTGAACACCCCCCTCAGGCTGACCTTTGCTTCCTCTTCTATAACTTTGATGCTGTGGCACCATGGATGCTTAGAGACGCTCTCGGAGGGATGGGGCAACTCGAAATATATCCTCTGGGAAGTTCTTCAGCTTTCTGGTGTTCCTCGTTGCTGGAGGGAGCCGAGTAGCTGCTGCTCCGCTCACTGAGGCAGCCCCGGCGTTGAGTGTGGAAGGGTTGTTGTCCACCATAGTCACCGCGTCTTGGCAGAGGACCCACAGGAGAGAGTATGTTGAGAACGTCAGTCACAAGACACCTGCTCATCCGTGGAGTGGCCTTTTTTGTCCCCTCCAAACCTGCTGGGTTTTATGAATTATGTAACTGATCACGATTGTTTCCCTTTTTGCTTTGGCTGTTGGGAAGCTTAGGACCAGAGTTGCAGCTTATTCCAACAAGGACTTTGATAAGTACTTCTGGAATAACCTTACCGCCTCTGGCTTTTATACACCTTTTCTAGCTGACTTTCTTTCCTTTCTAGCTGAATTGCAAGCTTAAATCTTTTCTAAATTTAGATAGGTATATTTTCTAAAAAGTGATCTCAGGAGTTCTCCCACTATCTCTATCTCAAACGAGCTGAATGAATTTGGTAAAGACAGAAGGATTTTGTGTCACTGACTCCTCTTCCATGATGAGACTTTGCGGCACTCAAGTTTTGTGTAGACCTGGTGTTTTCTGCACTTGTGGGCTTCAAAGATTAACATTGTAACCTGTATCTGTTATTTTGAAATAAACGTGAGTCTCATCTCTCTTTACCAATTTCTTTTCTAGCGCATTTTGGGGTGCCTCTCTGGGTGTGACAGTAAAACCCTCAACCTTCATTTTCGATCATGACAGAATTGAAAGGATTTACCCCATGAAGGGTAGCCTTTGGAGCTGCCTTTGCTTGGAAGGAGCTCTGGAAGGTCTCATGTGTAGATATGATGAAGGTGGCAAGGAAAACATATAGTAGATCAGCCCTTTCCAAGAAGAAAGGGAAAGAACTTTCTGGAAGAGATGGGGTTTTACCTGACCTTGTGCTTCAGCCCAAGAATACCACTCAGGCTCCTAAGGGCAAGCACGTGAGGCTGAATGTTGGAGTCTAGAAGATCGATAGATACTTGTGGCCCCAGAAATGAAAGAACGCATCAATGTCCCCTTTCTCTGTTCATCAGACAATTGAAGACCTTTGCCAGGACCTCTTCCCACGCCCTCTAAGTGTGACCCGCATGTGTTTATGGAGCCCTGGCTGTGTGCAGGGCATGCTGCAGGGCTGGGGAGCGGAGTGCAGGTGCAGACGCATGGATAAAGTGGGATGAACGGGATGAGTAAGTCCCAAGGCTCTGACCTGCCAGTGGTTGAGAGAAGTCTGAGGGCCAGCCGGAACTGACCCTCCCAGGCGCTGGCCCGGAGCTGGGGCTGATACCCAGGAGGCATTGAGAGAGCTGGGGAGGGTAGGGAGGGGCGCCTCTTCAGCAGTGAGGTCACAGGGAGGACCCTGGCCCCGCTCAAGGACAGGGTGGAGCGAGTCACAGTATCAAGGCCAGAATACGGAATTGGGACTTCTTCCCGAAGGCCGTGGTCAGCTTTTGGAGCAAGGTTGTATGACATAAAAGTTGTGTCTCCAAAGCCCAGGGAAGAGGATCCCAGATCTGTAAAACCTGGTGGGGAAAGTGCCAGCAGTGTGCCGTTCCTGCCCACCCCTGGTCCTGTTCACTGGCTGGTCCTGCTGGTCCCAGGTCACGTTCACATGTGGATGCGGGACTTGGGCCACACGGGAGGCCTGAGGTGGAAGAGCTCCCACCAGCTGGAACCTCCGGCGGAGGGCAGTGAGCACAGAGTTGTGCGACATGGGGGGACCTTCGGGGGCCTCACATGGAGGAGCAAGTTGCCAGCAGGCCGTGGTGGTCCTATCAGAGCGGGAACCTGGCTAAAGCTGGGCTCCCTGAAGAGAAGGCCCGCGTGCTTTTGTGCGGCATTCCCGCAGCCCCCACCACGGGGTAGTGGACGGTGGGGAAGGCCAGCGACTTGAAGAAACAGGACCTGGGCCATTCTCCATCTGTGTTTACATTCTTCGTGCTCTCCAGATGGAGTTTTTCTGTGATCTGACCTACTTTTCTTTAGCGTGTGTGCTTGGGCTAATTAGCAGTGCAGGGGTCCGTCAGTCCTGTTTGGAGAGCGTGGCTGCTATGGCAACTGGAGACTCTCCGAGGCCGCAGGCAAAGATAGCGCCGCGCAAGTTTGTTTTTCTTGGGGTATCAGAAGTGCTTCAAATGGCTCGCCCTTCTGGACTGTGGCTCGGTCCCTTGGACCTTACTGGGATTTAAGGGTCTATCACATAATTTATCTCTCAGTTACAGAGGTTTGGCAGGTTTGCGGATCTTTCTGGTATGTGTCAGTAACTTGAGGAGAGGCTCATCTTATTCAACCAGTATAGGCCAGGTACATGGCAAGTGCATTGATATGTGTTGAACCGCTAGTTGTTTTAGAAATGATGGGTGCACCCCTTGATTTATGCAGATTTCTAGGGTGTCTGGGAGACATCACTAGGAGGGTTGGTCCTGTTGTCCAAGTGGACTTAGCCTGCCACTGGGGTCCCAGAATATGGGTGCAATGGTCCAGAGGCCCCAATAGGGGCTGTCTGAGTTCAGGATCTCATTGCAGCCACGGTTAGAAGCTCCAGGGATCACTGGTTTGCTCTGGAGGGGAAATGCTCTGCTTGGGGCGGCCAGGGTAAAGTCTGGAGAATGGGCTGGGAGTGAAAAGATGGTAAGGAAGGCAGAACCAGCCGGGTCACGTGAAGGCAGTCCCTCCTGGAAGAAAGGTCCAGACTCAGCAGAAGGGAGCCAAGGGCATGACGTCCGTAGCCTCAGCCCCAGGTAACGGCCTGGCTGGGTGCTCAGCGTGGGTGTGCGAGTACCTGCGGGAGCTGGGAGTTGGAGCTCTAACTGCTCGTATTTTAGAATTTCCAGATAGAACCTGTGCTTTCACACTGTACACACCCAAGATTTAACCTTTGTGGAATGATCTGGGGTGGGACGGCGTGAGGCAGGGAGGAGGGGGAGGCAGTGGACAGGCAGGAGTGGGGCAGAGGGGGTGGTATTTATGTCATGAGCAGTTCTGTGGATGACCATATCCCAGGGCTGGGTCCACAGAGCATCGACGCGGGGTCCGATGGCCCCAGACTGTTGTTCCGAGTTTCCTTGGTCTGGCTTTTTGCTTTTTCTTAGCTGTTCTTCTTGGGTCCCATCCACGTTATCTTCAGCAGCTTGTCTTGGTCGGCTTGGGCTGCTGTGGCAAAAACAGCCTGGTCTGGGAGGCGCAAGTTCTGCTCCCAGTTCTGGAGGCTGCAAGGGTGACCCTGTGTGGCCGGGTTCTCCGCCAGAGCCGTCTTCCCGGCCTACCTGGAGCTCACAGCGAGCCCTAGTCCTTCCAGAATAGCGCTCCCTCTCCACACCCCATTTTTCCGTTTTACATCTTCTGTCGGCTGAATGACTAGATGACCAGATTTGTTTCGCTTATGTGTAAACTGCGTGTCAGGAGGTCATCAGCCAGGGTGTGAGAAGCCCTTCTGTGAGCCCGCCGCGCAGACTCGTCATGCGTGCCTTTGTGTGGCATCACGGGTCCCCACATTGCATTTGTCTCTCCCCTGGTTCCTGGGGGTGTTTTTGGCATCACTGAGTTGGTGGCAGCCTGTGAAGTGTCAGTGCGTCATGACATTAGAGTCATTGGGACTCGAAATGGCACTCAGGCGAAAATGCTTCTCAGAAAGAAGGAAAGAAAATTAGCACTGTTCAGCACCCGTTAGAGTCCCGCTCCTGGGACCCTATGTATACGTTTGTATTATTTGATTTAATTTCCCAGGGGCGCCTGGGTAGCGCAGTCGTTAAGTGTCTGCCTTCGGCTCAGGGCGTGATCCCGGTGTTCCGGGATCGAGTCCCACATCGGGCTCCTCCGCTGGGAGCCTGCTTCTTCCTCTCCTACTCCCCTGCTGTGTTCCCTCTCTCGCTGGCTGTCTCTCTGTGAAATAAATAAAATCTTTAAAAAAAAAAAAATAATTTCCCAATACCCTGCAAAGTAGATGCTTTCTCTCTTTTGCCAGCAGGGGAAGCAGAGGCTCCGGATGGTTACACGGGTGGCTCTAGGCCACCCCACAAATGAGGGAGAAGGCAGGCTTTGAATTCCGGTCTCATTTCAAAACCCTCTCCTGTTTTTGCAGCAAACCCCTACCGGCGGAGGGCGAGGACAGTCGGATGGTTTTGTGCTTTCGTGTGTCTCAAACGAAAAGGCAGATGGGTTCTGACTGTGGCTGTTCACTGTTGTAGTGTCAAGTTGGGCTCAAGGCCATACTCTCTGTACCCAGGAAAGGGGTCGCTTTCCTCAAAAAACTAATTCTAGGTTAGGGCTTATGGAATTTTCAGCTCCTCGTGATAAGGTTGCTGGGACTCCCTACTGCCCACGGGGGCCCCAGGAGATCTGCTACCTAAGGGGAAACCAAGCCTCAGGGCGCTGGAGGCAGAACACAGGACACGTGGACAGATTGGCAGGATTGGCGCCCCCAGATGACACCCTGTCCTGACAGTGAGTGACAGCTGTCCAGGAGGTGCTCCCCGGAGCAGGCCTCTTCAAGCCACCCTGACAGTGACCCTCCCTGCAAGACTGACACAGTCATTAGCCATCTTCATGGAAATGCAAAAGTAAACCTTCTCAGGGTTTCCTGGAAATTTCGTGTTGTTGTGTCCTGGGAAACAGTTTCGATTTTCTGGTTTTTGGTTTGACACTAATCTTAAACAGGCACAGAGGAAAGGCAGCCCACCATGGAGTCTAGAACCATCCTGACATTATGAGCCGCGACCTCAAAAGGTCCTGTCCAAACATCCTTGCCACAGTTTCAGAAAATGCTCAGGGCATTGGAGGAAATTTTTAAATGCTTTGTGGCAGTTCTATTTTCATTTTATTTTTCTTTTGGCCCCAGTTTAGATGCATTTTAAGCTCACTGCGCGGGGTGGGGGTGGTGGTGAAGTGTAGAAGGGTTTTCAACTTACCCTCAGGGGCTCACTTTAATTCAGTTGCCCATCCGTTAGGAGCTCAGAACACAGTTGCACCGAAATAGAGCAGATGCAAGTGGTCAGGCTCCCACGTGTGCCCCGAACCTCTGAACCTGTGAGACGTGAAACCCTGCTGTAGTAGCTTCTGGTGAGAAGGCCCAGGAGCCCCAGGCTTGATCTTTCCTGAGGTAGCTGGAGCCAGGTGGGGGGCCTGGCTAGGTGGGCATTGTTCCAGCCAGGCTGTGGGGGTGGATGCTGGGGGCACCGTGATGGGGTGCGTTTAGAATCACAGGGATGGGCCATTGGGCTGCAGGTCACAGCAAGCTGCCTTTTCCCTGGACACCTGGTGGTTTAGGGGCCTGGCCTGGGCTCAGCTTGCCTGGCCTCTGGTTAGGATGAGCACTTGCTCAGGGCTTCTCCATGGAGAATTCACCTGGTGGCCAAAGGTGGGGTTGCCGACCCCTTAGCAGGCCCTGTGCTTCTTTCTCTCCGCCTTGCCCACCACCCTCATTGTGTGAGCAGATTGGAGGCCGGGCCTGGGCTCGCTGTGAGCAGGGAGCCAGGCCCTGGAATTTCCCTGGTGCAGAAGCCTCATCAGGTTCCAGGCCTGTAAGCCACCGCCACCCCACCCCTCCCGCAAGGAGGGAGAAGCGGGTAGTGGGAAACCGCACACATCTCCTACATTTCCCACTGCAGCCTGTTTACCTGTCCTCTCCCCCTCCACACACAAACACAAATACACAATCCACCTCGGTGCGGGGAAAGTCCATTCCCTTCCTCCTGGAGGGATGAGCCAGCCCGGGGGTGAGATTACCCCCACTTCTCTCTGCGGTCAGCCTGGCCCAGGCCACCACACCCCTCCCTCCTGGGGGCCCCGGGCTCCCCAGCCCACAGTGTATTTGCATTTCAAAGCCACACAATGCGGGCGGTCGGGGCAAGGCTGGGGGAGGCTGGGGGAGGCGGCATGAGTGTCGGGGGAGGGTCTTCGCCCTCCCTCCCCGGGCCCCGTTTCCGGAGCCTGCGACGGAGCTTTGTGAAGATGCAGGCGTCAGGGCTGCTCGGCGGTGATGACATCACCGTGTCACACACAGAAGCCGGGCTGCTGGGGGGTTTAGGAGCTGCTCCGCTTGGACCACACCGGCGCTCACGCTCACACTCGCGCGCCCCGGCCAGAGCCGCGCGCGCCGGCCGCACTCGCGCACACTCTTAGGCGCGCGCCGGCCACACTCGCGCGCACACTTCCGCGGCGCTCGCTCCCCGGGCTCCGGCTCAGGCCCTCCGCCGCAGCTCCCCGCCGCTGTGGCCACGGATGCCAGCAGCTGCTCCCATCTGCAGTGCAGCAGCCCCGGCCGCCGGCCGGTCCGCCCCGGCTCCTGGCTGGAGGAATCGCGCCAGGACGCTGGCCCCGCTCGCGGCTAGTCTGCTCGCCAGGGCGCAGCGAGGATGGGAGGTTCGCAGTCCCTGCAGCCAGTCCCAGCCAGCGACCCGAACCTGGAGGCTTCCGAGGCAATGTAAGTGCTCTGCGGGGCCAGCCCGGAACCCTCCTCCCCCTCCTCCCCGGGAGGAGGAGAGGCTGCCTGGGCTTTGTTAGTGTCGCCTCTCCTGACGCCGGTGCAGCCTGGAGCTGCGGCCGGCCCAGGGTTCTCGACAGCCTTGCGCGGCTTTGCCTGGTGGCTGCTGCTTCTAGCATTTGGTGCTCCCTCTGGAATGAGCATCTGGCAGCCCTAGGATACTGCCCCCCCCTTCGGGGGGGGTGTGCAGAAATGACCCTCTGGCATTCGATTTCAGTTGTTCATCAGCCCAGTGCAGGTTCCGGGGCTCCTGCCATGAGCATCTTAACTCTGCACCCCTAGCACAGTGGTATTTCCTGCAATGGAACAGCCGGGCATCAACAAGGGCCTCTTGGGAAGAACCCTTGAGTGTGGCAGCTTGGTGCCCACGGAGACAGCTTAGTTTAAGGGCAGCTAGTCACCTGGCCGGGCAGATGGTGTGGATCATGTCTGTTAGACATTCAGTCCTCTTAGCCTAAGCATCCATACTCATCCCGTGGACACTGTCGAGGACAAGGCTGCTTGCTATTATTAGTGAAGCCAGCCGAAGTCTTGTCATTGGTCCACTGGTCAAAGCAGGGTTTGACTGTGCATTGATTATGAAATCCGATCTTTTCTCTAAACCACAGACCTGATGTGCCCAGAAGTGGCCTTTATCCTGGATGGGTGTTAGTTAGAATTGCCATTTCTGTATGGTTTTCTCCGTTTCCTTCCCAGGCATGTCTGGATGATGGGGCTTACTGAGCAGATCTGGCTACTGGGGGCGCCTTTCAGCAGCTCAGGCTCGGGTCCAGAGTGGGCCGCCCCATATCAGCCTTACCTACTCTGTTTCCCCAAAGAGAAAAACATGTTTCAGAAAAGAGTATTTTGGGGGGATTTGGGAGTGGGGCAGTAGGTAAAGTGGTGGGTTTGTGAGAGCCATTGATGTGTAGATTAAAAGATGAGCAGGGTTTGGTCTGTGTGTTGTAGTAGGGACCGGGTGCCATGTGGGGCTTCCTTACTGGTGCCTACGCCTGGGCTTCCATGAGGAGCTGTCTCGGTGCGGTGATGTAATGCTAGGCTGAGCCCCATGGTTTTCTCTTTAGCAGCGAACCGTAGTTAGGAGCAGGTGTGCACCGATCATTTGTCTTCATCCTTGTAGCTTGGGAAAGCGTCCTCATACCACGGGAGGCACATCAAGCTGGAGACTTTTTTTTTTTAAGGCCCTGAGCCTTGGACAACGCCTACCCTCTTTTTCGTCCATGTGTAGTATTGTGAGACGCGTGGAAATCCGTACCACCATGAAAGGCTCCCGCCTGGGCAGAAGAAAACCATTTAAACCTATTTTTTAAAAGTCTCTCAACTGGAAATCAGTGGCTCAGTGGTGGTCCCCACTAGCTGGTATCAGGATTCAGGCCTGTCAAAGAGCAAACAGGACTTGGGAGAGACAATGTGACCGCATGTTTGGGAAGATATGCTCCTCAGCCATTGGAAATTCAGCTCACCAGCCCCCAACGTCCCCGCCTTCTTTCCCTTCGAGTTAACAAATGACCAGTATTCTGTTGGCCGAGGGCTGAGTTTGGGGGAGATTCTGTTTTAGGCAGAAGCTGCCTTTTGGATAAGGCCCCTAAGGTTCTGCCCTGTGGGGATAGTGGTGTTGCAATAAAACTCCAGGCTGATTGGCCACGTTGTGCTGGAAGCAGCTTATCAATATTGCATGGTTGAGTGTGTTCCTGTGCTCCAGCCCGGGGCGTCTCTCCCCGGAACTGCTACTTGGGCAACTTGGGCAGCGTCTCTAAATAGCCATCTTTGAGATAGTCCATTTACTCATTCGCCGATCCCGCTCTCCATCCCCCTAGCTTTTTTGTTTTTGGAAATGGAGAGAGAGGGTAGGTTTAGGGCTGGTGCCCTTCCTAACAACTATTCTTCTCTAAAATCCCATCTCTGCCATCTCGATAACAAGGGCTTGTTTTTCTGGTACAGAGTTGCTCATTTCCGGTCCGGAGGTTTTAAAAATGTGTTAAAGAGAGCACCCCTTTTCTGTACAGGCACAAGCCTTTCATGATAGGATGTATATATCACGCACCCAAAGACGCATGCGTGAGAGTAATACACAAGACAGTGCAGCACATGGTCCGTGGAGGAAAGAGAAGCTTCTGCTGTGATCAGGATGCAGATGAACTTGGGGTGCACACCTGCTGATACACCACCCATGATACCTGGAATCTAGGGTGACCATTTCTCCTTTTTCTCTGCTGAAATGTGGGCCTGAGTTGGGCCCATGCAGAAGAGTGAAACCCAAAGACGGGGAGGCAAGACGATTTGGAAATGCCCGCAGGAAATTTTTTTAGTTCCAGGATTTCTTTCCTTCTGATTTCAGGGTTGGGGTGGCTTTGGGCAGCTTTTGTAGCCCTGGGTAGTAGCTTCACTCTGTCCAGAGTGCAGTCGGGTAAGTGGGTAAGTGGGTGGGGGTGGGGTAGGTGAGACCTAGAGCCCTGGGTCTCCTGCTTCCTGGTAGAAGCTTGGAGGAGCAGGAAGGCCTGTAGTGCTTGGAGGTGGGGCAGGGGATGGAGGCTCAAGCGTGGGTGGTCCCCAAATTGCCACATCACCTTCAGCTTCCCTTCGGGGCTTGTTACAAATGCTCAACCTCAGACTCCCGCCCTGCAGAGACTGGCTGCATCCGAATCTCCAGTTTAATCAGAGATTTGTAAAGATGCCAATGAGCTGTAGAGAAGAAAGTTTGAGAAGCCTGAGCTAGCTAAGTCTCTCTGTCCTGGTCCCTGAGGAACTCTGGCCACTTCTCAGGCTGCCTCTTTCCTGTCTGGGAAAGAAGTTCTGGTAGCAACAGTGGCCCCTGTTTCCAAACAGAACAGGGGTAGCTGGGAGAGCAGGAACCCTCTGCAGAAAACACTCTGTCCCCGGCGTGGACGGCTGGGAAGTACAGGGAAAGGACAGGAAGTGCTCGAGTGAGCGTGGTCTCCGCTATTGATCAGACCTGCTGTTCCTGCCAGTGCTTTCCTTCCGTGGCAGCCCCCTGTGGCCTGGCTTCTGCTAAGTGGAGCAGCGGGAAGTACTTTACCCTTTGTTTAGTTGGACCCCCCCCCCTTTTCCCAGGCTCCCGATCAGCCAAGGGAAACCATGACCCCCCCCCCTCCCGTAGATCAGAGTGGAAGGGCCAGGCTGGGTGGAGAAATGTGAGGAAGCCGGGAGCAGCTGGCCTTTAAGGGGGGAGGGGTGGCAGGTAGGCAGTGAAGGTTCTATGTTCCGACTAAGAGAAGGATGTGGCCTTTGCCAGGACGGGAGAACTGGACTGGGAGCACTCTGGGGGAAAGTTGATGAGTTTGGGCTGGGGTTTGACAGCAAGTGGGATGAGAACAGTCGTTGAGAGAGTGGCCAAGGCCAGAGAGCTCGTGGGCACCCCCTCACCAGGGGGGCAGACCCCTGCACCCATCTGGGTCACAGATGAGAAAGCAGAGCCTTGGTTCCTTTCTTTTCCTGTGGCTCCCCATCCTCTCTTTCTGTGTGGGAGGCTGTTGAGAGGGCCCCGTGACCCTGGTTCAGCCCCACCTGCCTCAGGGATTCTCAGAGGTGAGGGGCCTTGTCTGTGAAGACTCAGAAGACAGGACCACCGGACACTGACAAGAGTGGGGACACTGTGTGCCTGGAAATTGCTGGTATTTCAGTAGCTCAGAAGGGGCCAGAGAGGGCTGCTGGAGCTCCTGATAAGATCTCTCTTTAGGCCTCACTGGGTCTCTTTCAAAGCCTTGTTTCTTGAGGTGACCCTTGGCTAAGTCACTTCGCTTGAATGACGGCATCCCTAATGTGGGCCGCAGACGGCTGTTCGGCTCCAGGAAGCACATTTTACTTTGGATATTAGCGCTGGACAAAATTAGTCGAGTTTTGTTCCCCTGACAGCGAATAAGCTGCGGAGTTATCCGTACCGTGGGAGTCGCCTGAGTCCTGAAGGACCCTGCTGGGTGCTTAGTTCAGGTTGCTGTGACAAAAATACCACAGATGGGGGCACTTCAGCCGCCGACTCTGATTTCTCAGGGTTCAGGAGGCTGCAAGTCAGAGGTCAGGGTGCTGAGGGATTTGGTGTCTGGTGAGGACCCTCTTCTGGGTTTACAGATGGTTACGCTCTCCGTGCCTCCCTGGCCACAGAAGAGGAAGCAGAGATTGGGTCCTTCTGTGGTGGAGGGGGAGAGAGAGGGACATGGAGCGGGAGGGAGAGGGAGTGCAGGGGGGTGGGCGGGGGGAGAGAGGATCTGTGCCGTCTTTTAAGGGTGCTGATACCATTCACGAGGACTCCACCCTCGCGACCTAATTACTTCCCACAGGCCCTACGTCCAGATACCATCACATTGGGGAATAGAATTTCAATATATGGATTATTTGCGGGGGGGGCACAAACATGGAGTCCATAGCAGGTGCTTTTCCTCGGCTGTCATTCCTAGATCTCTCCAACGTGGACCCTTAGCCCTTTACTACTTTCTCTGTGGGGCTTACCTGTAGGCTTTCTCTAAGGTGCGCTGAAGGCCAAGAACATTCCAAGGCCCTCCGGGTAACTGCCAGTTGTCCGGGGGGTCATGCCGCCCTTTTCTGCTGGGGCACTGGGATGGGGCGCCCGCTGATGGTAGGGCCAGCAGCCAGGACGGGTGAGCGTTACCTCTGGGTCGGTGGAGTCTGGGCCACTCTCCCCGCCATCGACCCTCGGCCCCCATCCCCGTGTTTCTTTACACTCTCTATGGCCTCTTTCTGTGGCTATATCTTTGGTTGCCTAGGAACCACGTTAGTCTGAAACATGATTGGCTGTTCTTGCCAGATGGATTGCCTGAGCTGGGGCCGAGTTCCTGGGTAAGCAAAGGATGTTGAATAATTCCATCCTTTCCCCTTAAGATTAATGATGAGGACTTAGGCATTGTAAACAGTGGCTCCGTGGAAACCGATTGTTCGTGGACTAGTGCTTGTGTTTCAGATTGGACAGAAGTCTTGCTGGGGTGGCCAGTTGGCCACAAAGAGCCGACTTAGAATCACTCACACACACCCATCCTGCGCTGGAAGCAGTCGCTCAGATGACACCGGTTCTGTTTATATTTACACATTCACTTTAGCAGTAGTTTCTGGAGAGCAGGTGTGTGCTGATTGCATGGCCAAACACGGAAACAGAGCTGGATGCTGCAGTGTTAAAGCCAAGAGCGAGAAGTTCTGCAGCCCTCTGCTGAGCAGACCAGGTTGAGCAGAAACTTTCGTGCGCTGGGTCTTTCCCATTATAGAAATATTATATCCATTAATCCTATGAGACGTGTGCTTCCATCCCCATTTTATAGGTGAGGAAACTGAGGCCTCTACATAGTTAAATCAGGGGCTCAGCAAACATTCTGTATAAAGGGCTGAGGAGTAAGTATTTTAGACTTTACAGGCCATATGGTCTTTGTTGCAAGAATTCCGCTCTGCTGTTCAAGTGTGAAAGCAAGTCATAGACAATTAGTAAACCAGTGTTCTAGTCAACCTTTGTTTACAGAAACAGGTGTGGGTTGTAGTTTTGCTGACCCCTTCCCCCCAGGTCACACAGCTGGTTAGTGTAGTGCTGGGATCCGTGTCCCCTACCCTCACGACCGTTTATAAGTACAGGGGTCCTCAGGTCTTGGCCTGGGCCACCCTTCTTTGTCTCTCTGCTCTCCCCAAGATGTCTCATGGACTTAAGTACCATCATGTACCAAGAAAACCCTGGTTGATACCCTTCCCTCTCCTCTGAGCACCACACTTACCCAGCTGCTCACTTTGTATCTCCTCTCAGGTTTCTGATGGAGAGCTCAGGCTCTGTGTGTCCAAAACTGAACTGATGACCTTCTTTCTCTCCAACACAAATAACCTATGTAACATACACACCAACCGAGTCCCAGCCCACCTCCCCATCTCAGTGCGCGGCACCCCAGCCAGCCAGCTGCTCCACCCAGTAACCTGGTAGTGAAGTCTGGTCTTCTCTTCCCTCTTCTTCCTTAAACAGACTGGATCATGGCCCTTCCCTGTGTCTGGTTCCCGTTGCTTTCCGTCTGAAGTCCCAGTTTCCCTGTGGGGGGGCCTGCAGGGCTGGCCTCCCACCTTCCCTTGCCAGCTGTTCTCTGTCCACACTGATTACCAGTCAGCTCTTTGAACATGCAACACTCAACTGCCTCAGGGCCTTTGCACACACTATAGGTTGTCCAGAAAGCATTCTGCGCCATGTTGGCTGGGCTGGCTCCTTCTCCAGCTTCAATTCTTGATAGCTTTTCCTGCCGTTACTCTCCAGTGCTGTCCTATAGAACCTTCTGGGATGATGGAAAAGATCTATAATCTGCACTGCCCAGTATGCTAGCCACCTAGCCACATGTGGCTGTTGAGCCCTCGCAATTGGCAAGAGGCAGTTGTGTTGGACGCCACTGCTCTGTAGCCTTCTCTAGTGTGAGTTCTTCGTAATGCTCTGCACATTTGTAGTTACTTGCTTTGTCCCTTTTCACGGTCCTGAGAGCATTCTGTTCGTTACGCTTGTCCCCCGTATCTCGCACAGCGCTGAGCACATAGCACTTACTCAGTAAGTGTCGTGTTGAGCGGATACCTGCACGAAGAGATGAATGAGTCTTACTGACACCAACAATTCCAGGCACATCTGCTCCGTGCTGAGCTGTGTGGAGGGGCCCCGCAGCCGGGGACTGGGAGGGGCAGCGAGTGGCTTGGCTGGACCTCGGGAGTTAAGGTTTTGCAGGCCCCACGAGGGGACTGGACCCACGGCGGCCGCAGGGATAGCGAGTTCAGTGCTCTGCCTGCCCGTCGCCACCATGTGGTGTCACAAGGGCCTACCGGTGCCACTGGTTGAAGGAAGTGTGACCCTGACTAAATGCTCTTGCCCCGAGCATCCCAAGAAAGTGCATTGCAGGCTACAGCTGCTGACAGGTCAGTCGGTGACAGCTGGAGCCTCTCTCCGTCCCACATACCACTGCCCTAGTGTGTCCCCTTCACCCCTCCTTCCTCTCCCCTCCTGCATGGTTTGCTTTTCTTAGAGGACTGTGCGCTCAGCTCCCCTCTGCTCCGCTCCGTGCTCTCTCTGGCCATCTCTCGGCTGGTGTCTCTCACCTGCCTTCATCTCCTTCCACCCAAGGAAGCTGTTCCTCTTAAGTGTGGACAGAAAGGCTGCAGCCTGAGCTCCATAGGCTTATGAGGAGGCTGGGGTAGGGGGAGGGGAAGAGCAGTGGATTACTTTTATTTCTGTGTTCTTAGCCCTTGCAAAGGAGAGCAGCTCCGGGGGTCAGGAAGGTGGGTCTTTTGCATGGGGCCTCCCGCAGCTGTGCAGGGAAGTACCCGCTGGGCTGGTGGGCTTCCCAGAGCACATTTTGCACCTGCCAGCCCTCCTGATGGCGACCAGTTGTTTCCGGGTTGGTTCCTTCCACGGTTTCCTCTGCTTTGTCCTCTGGGCAGGGGTGGGGGGAGTGGAGGCAGGGGTGGGGGCAGCCCCCACCCTCAGTTTACTCTGTGTCCTTGTGTGGCTGACAACTCAGGCTAACTGTTGGGCCCAGTGTGTGTCAGCATCCCAGCTTCACTTATTCCACGCTGTTCGTGGAGACCCAGAGTCGGAGAATTTTGGAGCTGAAACATCAGGATCTTAGAAGTCACGGGGAGCCTTATTTCACATCCCACAAGCACATCATTTGCGAAACACCACTCAGGCCTTTTCTGCGGGTCTTCATTCAGACAGAGTCCAGTAGTCATTTTAGGCTCTTCCCATTAACTTTCGATTTGCTAAAAAATATATTTTTAGATGAACTGTTTCATTTGGTAAGCACGGATTGGGACATCCTCCCAGGGCAGCGAACCGGCTTAGATGGCATATTCTCTCTCCCCAGAGGAAGGCAGTGGATAGTTTATTCGGGAATAAAAATGATGGACTGCGGGCCTGTGACCATGGCCTGCCCTTGAGTCTTCGCTTGTGTCTTTGCTCTAAAGTGTCATTTTTTTTCTGATTCCTTCCATCTCCTCAGGGATGTTCGAACGATCAGTTTCTAAAGAAGGTGGCTGTTGACCGTGTTCATCCTTAGTGGGAATTGGTTAAAGATACGCCATTTGTCGACCTTGAAGCTTGGCCTCTGTTAAAGCTCGGGCTGCTCTTTGGGCTGGGGGAGAAAGCCCAGGGGGGCAAAATGTCACAGTGAGAGTTGCCAGCCCATGTGTGGCTGGCTCCCTGAGGGAGGAGCCGTGTTTCCTGTGGCTCTCCCGAGTAAGCACCATCTCTAACGGGGATCAGATCTGGGTCTCTGGAACTTTCTGGAACTGTCTGGATCAAAGGGGCTCCAGTTTCTGAGAGTTGTTCCTCATTACCATGCGTAAGGGCCCTGGTGGAAGTTGCTAATTGCTGATCGTTCTACTTAGTGGGGCATGCGGAGAGGGATGGGGGAGGGTGTTTCCCCGGAAGAAGGCGGGAGAGGCTGGCTTTACTTTAGGGAAAACATCTGTACACATGTAGGTCATGTGTGGAATTTCCTGGCCCAGCCTCAAAAGAGGATCCTGTGACTCGGGGAGAGAGAATGGCCCAGAGGCGCACTCTGGAGGGCAGGGCTGCCGGGAAGAGAAGGTCCTCACAGCATCAGTCTCCAGGGGACTCTGCTCTTGGGGAAGAAGGTAGAGGGGCCGGAGCTTAGAGTGTATGTGAGGCAGCGGGGCGGGAGTGCAAGGCCAGCCCAGCCCCCGTGGCAGGATAGCCCGAGTTTAGTGGGCATCGAGTTTTGACTCCTCCTAAACCAGTGACTGGCAAAGTTTGTTAAGTGCTGAACGGGAAGTTTTGTGACCGGGAGTCTAGGGTCTGACAGGTGTCCCTGGACAGAAGTGCACCTAGAATGTTCCTTCCTCAGAAGGGCTTTGCCTATGGACTTAGCCAGGCACCTTTGGTCGAAGGTGCAGAAACAAATCATTCAGAGTAACTTAAAGACAAGAGGGTATGTGTCTCCTGTGACTAATAGGTAGGATTCTTCCAGGGATAATTACCAGGACAGCTTTGGAAAAAAGGACCCTGTTCCCCAAAAAACCTGGAAAAAACCTCAGAACCACCTAAAGTGATGGAGTTGGTGGCCTTTAGAATCATTCTCTGATGTACAACAGGGGACCTACCCCTGGGGCTGCCTGGGGGGACCCCTCTGACCTGCCGGCTCAGCTGCAGGGGGAGCTGGGCGCTGCGGCTTCTGGCCCTGCCTGCACGGACCTGGAGCCACAGCGGGGTGGTGGGGAAGCTGGGGAGCACTGGAGTCCGTGGCTGGTCTGTGACCGGATCTTGAGCAGCTCAGCTTACGTCTCCTGCCCTAACTGGGATATCGCGTGAGGCAAGCCTGTTCCGGGGACAACTCTCAGGTGTTTTGACACTTGTAGTGAATATCTTCACTTACCAGAGCAAGGCTTGAGAGAAGTGACCTGAAGCCCAGGGAAGGGGAAGGGGCAAGAGGAGGAGGCAGGTATGTGTGGCTGGAAGCTTCCAGCAGTGTTTTCCTGGGACTTTTGCTGCTGATGGTGTCTGTTGCTAGATAGAGGTGGGGTCAGTGGGAAGGGACTCCAGGTAAGAAAGGACAAGGTGAGCTGTGGTGGAAGGTGGTGCCTGGAGGCGCTGTCTATATGGAGGAGGGAGAGCGGGACTTCAGAAATGGAGAGGTGTTTGTGCCCTGACATCTGTCACGTCCAATTGTTCTAGTAACAGATGGGCAAGAGCATGTTGGAGCCAGACCCTCCCTGAGAGGTAGTTCTTAGCACCCAGCCTGACTGTACGGTCCCGAGGCTGCCTCCAGACTCCGGGCCACCTCGAGGTTGAGCTAGGGCCCTGTGGCCACCAGCCACCTGCTCCCATACACAGGACAGTGGGCAGGGGGCTGAGTGGAGGCTGTAGCCAGCAGAGCTCTTCTGGCCTCTCTCTGCCTCATGGAGGCCCTGAGCCCTGTCTCTTCACGGGGCCTCGGTAGACTAGAGCAGGGTTCTGTCTCCTTACTGGATGACCGTGTGACTATGGGTCCATGTCTGTGACCAGTGTGTTTATTTTAGGTGGACCAGAGAGCCGGGCAACATTGGGATTGAGGGGTGCCTGCTGAACTAACTGACCCACTCCTCCCAAGAATAAGTGGGAGGAGTGCGCTCAGGTCACCACTAAGCAGCCCAACTCCACCGTTAGGAACAGCACAAAGTTCGACAGACACCACCTTGAAAAGCTAGTGGACTGTGGTGCTCGCTCAGTGTGAAGCTGTCCTTGGTTCCTGGGCATGTGGCATTGCCAGCTTAACTCTGTGCCTCAGTCATGACCTCAGAGCAATGGGGTTAACACCCCCTCCCGCTCCCTGTGGCTGAGAGATTCTGCAGAGAGGAAAAGGGTACATACGCATGTTGGGGACACTGGAGAAGACACGATAGATGTTTGTGACGTAGTCTGCTCGTGGGTTTGTTGTTTTAATATAGCATAATTCCTAGGGAAGGCTGGTGAAGGAACCCTGAAATATTGACACAGGGTGCCCAAGGATGCATTCGTATCACTCCCTGAGAAACCCCTCGGTGCCTGTGAAGTGGAAAAGAAGGTGCTGAACATTAGAAACCAGCCTGCTTAGATGGGCTTTCTCCAATAAGGCACTTTTCGTCTGTTGTGTTTGCTTTCCTGGCTTTTCATGGTGCGTTTCCCAATTTTGCTCAAAGTATATTATATATTATATTATATTGGTTTAATTGTAATAATTATATTATGTTACACTACACTACACGACGGTATAATATGCTGTGTTATGTTTGTAATTTCCTGAATACTGTGTTTCTCCCACCTCCAAATGTGACCACCTCTTCTAAAACTCAGGGCTTACATTCCTGGCATGGTGTGTGGAAGGGAACCAGACGTATGGGGGTGATGGGTACAGGCTTTCCTGGAGGCAGTATAAATTGCCCAAGTCTCAGGGGCCCTGGGAAGTATTGCCCTCATACCCAGATGTAATATTTTATTGGTAAAAAAAATATTAAATGGAATCGGACCAGTCAGGTTGTAGGATAGAAGAGGCCAAAGAGGCAGAACGATGGCTGGGCCCTTTGTACCTCGGAGGCCACTGTGAGGCACTGACACAAGGACCTGGCCTGCAGGGAGCTCACAGTCTACTGGGAGAAGACGATGTTTACACCCCAAACATGCGCATGGGTGTGGTAGGCACTGGGACAGACACTTTAGCTTTCAGTGGAGATGAAGTAATGGAGGGCTGCATGGAGGAGGGGACATCTCTGCTGAACCTTTCTGAGCAGGTATCTGCTGGGCAGGAGGGCAGCCAGGTGGAAGGAACAGCAAGAGCCAGTGCAGAAGGGCTGGAAGAGGCCTGGCGGGCCGGTGGAGGGCAGGGTGTGGGGTTTGGCTTGAGTACATGGTGTGAGAGCAGGGACCAGGGTGGGACCAGAGGGAAATTGCAGGGGCCAAATCTTGGAAGACCTCATGAATCGCGCTAAGGAGTTGGGGCAGCAGTGGGCAGCCTTTGATGGAGTTAAGAGAGGAGTCATGTGACCAGATTTGGGTTTGTGTTAAGAGACCAGGGAGAAAACAGCCCACCTTTGTTTCTTTATGTTACTCTGTTTTGCACAAGCTGACTGTAGTTCTGAGTTTCCAGATTTGCCACTTACGATGGGGGCAGCCTATCTTGTTTAATGCAGGGGTCCGTATTCATAGAATTAAGAGCCTACCTTCCGCTTCAGGGTTGCTTGGAAATTGGCTTTCCTGAAGTTCTCCCAAGGTCCTCCCTAGTTAATGAAGATCCTCCTAGTCTTACACCCCCATAGAGATGATGGTTTAGAGCCTTAGAGGCTGCCCACCGGGGGGGCTGTTTGGAATAGGCAGGGCTGTTCTTCAGGGGACAAGCGGACATCTGTCCAGTGCCCACACCTCATCCCAACTAAGTGGAATATACAGCATCATTTTACTTGCATCTCATTATATATGTAGACAGAAATAGTTTTTTGGGTTTTTTTTTTTTTTTTTGGCTTTTTCCTAAAAAAAGTAGGGCCTCTTAGCTAGCTTTGCAGATTAGAGCTGTTGAAAGGGCTGGTCTGGCCCTAGGAAGCCAGAATATATGTGCAGTTGGCTGGGGCAGGTCAGCAAACAAGGGAGGCAGTTGAAACTTGAGGATTTTGGACGGAGCGGTGGCTGCTGGAGGCTAGAAGGGAGAGAGAGGCAGCTGCGTGGGGGAGAAGCTGCTCTAGCAGGGATGAGGGGCCTGTGCACGGGGCCTTTTGGAAGCAGAAAGGGAGGGGAGGCTCCCAGGTGAGGCTTTTGAAGCAGGGAGGACAATGAACGGGGGAGGGGATGAGGCCCAGGCCTAGCAGGCAGTGAGGGAGCCAACAGCATTATTCTGTAGCAGGAAGGGATTTGGGGGACAGAGTGGAGGTGGGGCTGTGCAGGCACCAGGTTCCTGCGGGAGCTCCAGACCCTGGCTGGGCACTTGGAATTCTCCGAGGAAAGGAAGGAACAGCATCTCAGTCTTTGAGAGGTGCCCAAGCCTTAGTTCACCTGGGCGCACGTGTCAGTGAGCAGTGTGCGGTTTTCTCTTGTCTGGGACCTGGAAAGAGCTAAGCTGGAAAGCATTTGATGCATGGGGATGGGAGGGCCCGGCTCACCTCTGGATGCCCTGCAGACCACCCCCCATAACCTGCTCCTCAGGTGTGCCCATCGAGGCCCTTGCTATGAGTGATGCTGGCTCTCTCCTCCTCTTTCTCCTTCCCTCTCTTTCTGAGGCATTGCTTCCACATCCTGGGGTGAAAATGGTGTCTAAGGGGGGAATTGAGGATTTGTGGGGCCTCCGTCTTGAAATAGCACCTAGGGGAGTGTCTGGTTATTTTTCTGTATCCGAGTATTTCTGCATATTCTTTGGTAGAAATGCTAGTTTTCCATCACTGATGTCTTTGTTGTAGGATTTCTATTTACTTGTTTAGCGGCTATGGAATGAATTTTTTTTTTAAGATTTTATTTATTTATTTGACAGAGAAAGAGAGACAGCAAGAGAGGGAACACAAGCAGGGGAGTGTGAGAGGAAGAAGCAGGCTCCCAGTGGAGCAGGGAGCCTGATGCGGGGCTCGATCCCAGGACTCTGGGATCACGCCCTGAGCCGAAGGCAGATGCTTAATGACTGAGCCACCCAGGCGCCCCTGGAATGATGATTTGGTTGATGGATTTCCATCATCAAGTCTGATCTTGAGCAGGCCAATCTGTTCAGTCCTTTGTTCATCTTGACCACCTGGGCCAAGCAAGCGAACCCCTCTGGTGTTGGCTTTTGAAGGAAGTGCGATAGGGAAATGTCAAGAGTCAGAGCTTTTCCATCTTAATTTTGGGCAAAATTTGTCAGATTCTCCATTCATAACAGAGCTCGTGTGCTCCCCAGTATTACCTCCTTCCAGTTGTGGGAGCTGAAATCCTTGATTCTTTCCTTTTCTTACTTCTAATGCTTGATCTGTCAGCATGTCCTGTGACAAATAGAGAAGAAATAAGCCCCTAATTATTTGATTCAACTTTCATTAAGATTCCAGCTGAAACCAGAGCATGACTTTTAAAATAGGAGGAACCTTGAGATAATGGAAAACTTGGAGCCTTTGATGCAAGAGATTTGAGAAGACAAAGCACAAAGCTGCTCTTGTCCTAAAACTAAGAGAGAAAGCCGAAGCTTGTTTATAAGTCTGAGGGCTTGCAGGCACGAGGACTGGAAATAGTCAGGTGGCCATTGTCAGATTTATACCTTACTCTGTTCCTTTTATCATCCAATTGAGTAGTATAGTGGCAGGAAGGTCAGCTCTGAGAGTCTATTTTAACTCAATTGGGTTATTGTCACAAAACCCTTAACCTTGAGACAGTTTGCCCGTTTGCTGTGGGAAATTGTATCGTTCATTGGAGCTTTGTTATATGTAATTGAAATCTGAGGTTACTTACCAGCCTTGTCGTATTCAAACCACTGATTATGGCTTTGATACTTTTGTTATTAAATTGACCGGTGTAAGAGATGAACTATCTTCTTTCTTTTTTTTTTTTTTTAAGATTTTATTTATTTATTTGAGACAGAGAGAGAGAGTGTGTGAGCGCTTGAGTGAGAGAGCACAAGCAGGGGAAGCAGCAGGCAGGGGGAGAAGCAGGCTCCCCCCTGAGCGGGGAGCCCAATGCAGGGTTGGATCCCAGGACCCTGAGATCATGACCTCAGCCAAAGGCAGACACTTAACCAACGGAGCCACCCAGGTGCCCCGAGAAAAACTATCCTCTTTCTTGTATCAGTTACGGTGACAGTAAAAGTAAATGCTTAATTTTAGCTGAAACTTTTTGAAAGCACACTTGGGATCTCAGCTTTTTCCTTAACCTTCCATGGTAGTCTCGAGTCTGACTACTATTCATCTTTGCAGCTGCTTCTCCCTCTGTCCCTCCCCTTGCTTGTCTAGTGCACGGCCCCACCTTCTGTCTCTGGACTCCTGTCTCCTGGCTGATGTGATGGGCTCTGCCCCACTCCCCCACTGCTGCCTTGCTGCCCTTGTCAGAGCAGTCACGGTGGCCTTGACGACCATACATCGGGGGAGTCCTTCCCCATGTGAAGCCCTCCCCAGCTTTCCAGCTCCTCATGGCAGACTTTCTCCTCCTGGCCCTAATCTCTCTCCAGGGGACCATAGCTCAGCCTGCCCTTTGCACCTGGCAAGCTCCTTCCAACCTCAGGGCTCTTCATCTTGTGGTTCTCTCTGCCTGGAATCTTCTTTCCCCTGTTCTGGGATGACTGGCTCCTCCTTCCTTCTTCATGTCTGTCTTCATGTCTGTCTTCCTTTTAGGGAACGCAAGAGAGAGAAAAACTCCCAAGTGCACCCCAGAGCCCAAAACAGAGTCAGCACTCCTTCTACTTTGCTGATTACAGTTTCTGTCAGTGGCTGTGAATTAATTCAGTAAATATTCGAGTGAAATTTATTGCTTGATTTTGCAATTCCTCGCCCATAGCCATTTTAGCCATTTTAGCAGCGTGTGTGTGTGTGTGTGTGTGTGTGTGTGTGTACAGTGTGTGTGTGTGTGTGTGTGTGAGAGAGAGAGAGAGAGAGAGCACAGGAGCTGGGGAGGGGAGGGGGAGGGTGTGTGGGAAGAGCAAGAAAATCCCATTCTTTTCTCTTTGCTCTGTAAACTCACGAATCATGGGTATAGCTGCCCCTGGGTATAGCTGCCCCGGGACTATAGGGGCTTTAGGACTATGCTTTATGTTTCTCTGATGGTGTTCAGGTGAAGGATACAGTACTCTTGGTTGTAGAATTTTAACGTGTTAAGGACTGAAGAGAGTAAACTCCTTCTAAACGGAGTACAGACTCACCTCTCACGGCAACCGCGCTGTCGGTGGTCCCACCGCACAGACAGGGAGGCGGGCCCAGGTAAGGTGCGTTAAGGAACCTGTCCGAAATGGCTCCCAGTTGGAGGAGCTCCCAGTTCACCCAAGTGGAGGAGCACGAATTTTGGAGCCAGATCTGTAAAGGCTCATTTTTATATTTTATGAACGTTGGGCTGGTTTTTTTCTACAAAATTACCAGAATCAGATAATTCAGATATTATATGTGAACAACATGATTTAATTCCGACTTTATCTGTTCAGAATTTTCTTAAAAAGATTTTATTTATTTATTTTGAGGGGGTGGGACGGGCAGAGGGAGAAGGAGAGAGAAAATCTCAGGCAGGCTCCACGCTGAGCACGAAGCCCCGACCTGGGACTCGATCCCACGACCCCGAAATCATGCCCTGAGCTGAAATCAAGAGGCTGAGGATCAAACCCAGCTGCGCCACCCAGGCGTCCCTCTGTTCAGAATTTTTTTAATAAGTGGGTCAAAGACTGAGCGATGTTGCTGCATTATGTATGAGAGAATGGTGTGAAAATATCTTGAAGCAGGCAGTGCCCTAAGGAAATGCGCATTTTTCAAGGCTTGAACAATGCTTATTCTCTGCAACTGACAGTCTGTTTACAAGCCATTCTTTTCCTTTTGGTCCTGTAAGGTTGGAAGGAAAGGGACAGAAGATTTAAGTGCTCCTTCTTTATCGAACAAAGGCACTGTTTGCAGACATTGGTAGAAATACTAAATACTAAAGTATTCTAGCCATCCCATCCCAAGTCCAGGTTTTTTCCATTTTGTTTCTGGGGGCAACATCATGGTGGAGACACCCCGTGGACCCACCGCACGTTGTCATTTACTTAGCAGAGCTGGGAAGGAATTTTTCCGAAGAGTTTGTCTTTGTGACTCGCGGAGAGCGGCTGGGGGACGTATTGGCTGAGCGTCACCTCGGGGAGAATTACTGGTTTGCAGATAAATGAAATACGACAATAACTAAACCCACTCTGGGCTCAGTTCTCTCCCTCAGCAAAGCTTCCTGGCTCGGAAGGCTCCCTCAAAGTCAGCAGTCTCGGCAGGAGGGTGGGATGCTGTGATTTGTAGTCCCAGGGCTTGGATCTCACAGGGAGCTCACACTGCTTTCTGGGCAGCTCAGGTTTTAGCAAACTGGGTGAAATCTACCTGTAAAGTGTGTACGGTTGGCCCTTGAACCACACGGGTTGGCGCTGTGTGGCTTCACTTTTCTATGAGTTTTTTCCAATGCCGTTCAGTACTATAAATATATCTTCTCTTCCTTACGATTTTCTTAGTATTTTCTTGTCCCTAGCTTACTTTCTTGTACGAATACAGTATGTAATACGTGTAACATACAAAATACAAAATGATCAATTCTTTATGTTACCAGTAAGGCTCCCGGTCAACAGTAGGCTCTTAGCCGTCAAGTTTTTAGAGAGTCAAAAGTCATACTTGGATTTTGACGGCTCGTGGGGGGTTGGTGCCCCAACTCCTGTGTGGTTCATGGGTCAACTGTATATGTTAAAAAGCAATGACCTCAGCATGACTCAGTAATGAATGTACACTGAAACATTAGGAAAAGATGAGTGTAGGGGGGTTAATGTCCGATGCAGTAAAAGCCCTCAAATCCTTTCTCCGTTGCTATTATTAATAATAATTTGCAAGGCTTTGAAGGACCACTCTAAAGGCAAAATTGTAAGTGATGAATTATGAAGTCAAAACACAAGAGCTTTAATTATCGATAGAAAGGGCAGGATTCAGATTAGCGGGGCAGCCTCCAAATGTGCTTTTCCTCCTTTTGACCAGAGTTGGTGGGGAAGGTGGAGGTGCCAGTGTGTGTGTGTGTGTGTGCACGCACACACTCGCATTCACACTCACACTGGGAGAAGGGAAGGCAGAGGAGAAGGAGACAAGTGCTGGGACAGAGACTCTAGGACAGATGGTAACCCAGCCCTATTCAGAGTCATAAACAGAGACGCGCAGTGATAGACACGGAGACAGACAGACACTTAGGTGAGGGTGCTTTGGACATAAAGAACTTGGGAGCCCAGAATGCTAACGCCGGACTCCCCTTGCTCTACTGAGCAGAAAGAATCCACTCTGAACTTAGCACTTGAGTCTCTCTTGACCCCGTGATTTTATTGCCCTTTGTCCAAGACGTGAATCAGTGAGGGTAACAGTGAGGGTCTGGGTGGCCCACAAGCAACCCTGTCACCCGAGGTAGGTTCCAGGAACCTCAAGCAGTTATAGTCAGGAAGGCAGGCCTGGACGCCCACTTGGTGGTTGAATGAGGGGACAGGTTAAGGTTTGGCCGAGGGAGAGGGGAGCAGGAGTGAGGAGGGCAGAGGGCAGAGGACCCAGGCTGTTCTGGCCGGCGGCCCCCATGGGGCGGTCGTGGATCCAGATGTGGAAACCCCATTGTCTGATCCATCGTCCCGGAGCTGAGGATGCCGTGGAAACCGATGGCGCCTTAATGGACTGGAGACTGATTTGCAGACTCCAGCCTGCCAATGCTCAGGAACCCCTGGGACACAGAGGAAGCCACTTGGTGTGGGACAAGGGGCGCAGGATGTATGCTCTCGTGTCGGCTCTGCCCCTGTAGGGCTCTGAGCCCCTCGGCAAGTCACGGGGCCCCTTGGCTCTGGATTGTCCTCCTCAGGCCCCAGAAGGATGCAAACTTCTTGAAAGCAGGGAGCTGGTGTGTCTGACTTGGCCGCCCAGGTGCCCGGCTCGGAACAGGTGACCAGTCCTACTGAAATTGTTGTGGAATGATGTCCACGTGCCTCGCCTGTTTGAGGGTCAGATGGAGGAGAGGTGAGGACACTGAGGAGCAAACTGTGAAGTGGGCTGAGGCAAGCAGCCCCGGGTTGAGGCGCCCCCATCCAGGTATCCAGGCACTGCTGGGGAGGCGCCCTGAAATCAGAGGGATGCTTGTGGCAGGTGCAAGTGAGCCGGGGAGGCAGGTTGGGTGCTTCCTGCTGCTGCAGGAACGCCTGAAGGGGCAGGTCTGTGCCCTGGGCTGTGCCCGGAGGAAGGCTAGCTCCAGCCGCCACCCTTTCCCCAAACTCCTGGCCAGCTCCTTCCCTTGCACCACGTCGCCTTGGACATAATCCGCTAATCAGACCCAGCCGAGTTCCATTGCTTGCATCCTGGACCCATGGGCTTTGGGAGAGCATCCTGAGCGGATCTGGGAAGGCCCCTGGTGTCCGCAGCAGCGTGGCTGGGCCCCGCCCCCTTCAGGCCAGCGTCCTGTACCAAAGAAGCGTTACGCATGCTGACATACCTTTCTCGGCTTACAGACCCAATGCATATGTTGCCTATGTGTGCGTCTATTTCTGTCTCTACACAGGTATATGTGTGTTATGTAAGTATGCATGGGTGTTTATGTATGTTTATTTATGTTCATATCTAATTATCGTATCCCTTAATTTGCTGTTTTTTCCTACTTATTACTCAGCTCGGAGCTCTCCTGACTCTACATGTGAACCCACCACGGCCGCGTCAACAGTGTGGGTGCTGGGGGAGGGTCTGGCATTGCCGGGCACTGGGGAAGCCCTAGGGGTTAACTAGACATCACTGTTCTTTCCGAGTTCTTGCATCTTCTTTCACAGTCCTTCTGTCTCGTGGATCACTCAGGCTGCATAGACGCTATCTACGCGTCTGTCTTCCTTGCCCCTTCTGATTTGTTTTGGTTTCAGAAGCGAGGTACCAGACTGTCTTGGTCTGTTGGGGCTGGGATGACGAAAGTGCCATAGAGGGGGCAGCTTAGACAACCAACATTTAGTCCTCACGGGCTGGGAGACTGGGGGATCCACGGTCACGGCACCAGCAGATTTGGTGTCTGGTGCGAGCCTGATTCCTTGTTCATAGGCAGTCGTGTTCTTACTTGTCCTCATCTGGCAGAAGGGGCAAGGCCATTCCGGAATCTGGGGTGTCTTTCATAAGAGGCCACGCTTACCCTTCACGGGGGCCTGATCAGGTTTGAATCACCTACGTCATGTTGGGAATGAGATTTCAACATGAATTTTGGGGACACACACACACATTCGGTCCATAGCACAAGCCTGTTAGAACGGTGTATGAAAGGCGGATAAGTATGTTTTCGGACAAGACCAGAAGAACTTTCACTGAGGAATGTGGGATCTTCAGCACCCGTGGTTGAGCAGAGACATTCTTGTGTCTTCTTGATGGCTGGTGGTGTCTTGGCTGGTTGGGAAACTTTGCTTGTTAGCAGGCTGACCAGGTAGGGTGCTCTGGAGTTCTCTCTGGAGAAAAGAGAAGGACTCTTAATGACAGTCTGTTGGAAGCTCCTTCTTAGGTCTTTCTCGGTTCTGTGTGTTCCATTCTTGTCTTGCTAGCATCTATGAATATCTTATTTCCAGTTAGATTTTTAAGAATCTGAATTTAAAGATTCCAGCTTAAGTTACCCAAGCAAGGAGTTCAGCTACAAAGATGAGATTTCGGCGATATCATTGCAGAAGGCAAGGCCATTAAAGGGCAGTTGAGTCCCTCTTTCTTTATTTCTCCTGAGACTTGGTTGGCATTCTGGCATTTCTCCAGGCTCCAGTTACAAACAGGTAGAATCGGGAGCCTGGGGCTGCCGGCTCGGCCTTCCTCCGACACTGCTTGCACTAAGGCACACAGCCACGGAGAGTCTGCTCTGCTGAGTGCCTGGTGGTATTACAAATAAGTCCGTTACAAAACGTAGTGTGTAGGGATGTTTCATTGGGCACATGTGTATGCCCCCACACAACCCACCCTGAGCCTCCTCCATTCTGGAAACCCTCCCCTGACCCTGGGGTGTATGGGTTATGTGCCCCTCGAGCGAAGGATGAAGTCAAGGTCAGTGCGACCCGGAGAGTCCCTGTGTCCTCCAGGACACACTTCTGTTCACAGGCAGCCTGGCAGGACAGCCATCCCACACAGTGTGTAGGCTCCAGATTCTCCTTCATGCCCAAATCAGTAGCTGTGACTAAATGAAAAAGAAGACTTAGCTTGCTAGCAGATCACATTCCCCCGAATTTCTAAGGGCTGGAGGCCAAGGGCAGAATCAGCTGCGGTGTAAGGGGAAGGAATGATCCTTTTAGTTGTTTTTTCCACTTATTGGACAAACAGTCCAAGGGCCCACATGGTCAGGTGACTTGCCTGCGTTCACTCAGATATAGCGAGTGTCGTAGCTGGAAGGACTTCTATGGTAGACATTCATTGCTTGGGGGGGGGGATTCTGTCTCCCCTATTCCATTGGATTTATGTGTGCTCTTATGTCTTCCCCACGCCACTGTCCTCATTGGGGGTGCCCGTAACCTAGAAGCGGCCAGTGTGTGATTGCCCGTGCCCCCTGAGTCCTGATGGTATCTCACAGTACCCACCAAGTGCTAGCGGCTGGAGTCTGACAATGGGACCCGCCTCAGAAACCCGACAGATGCTGGGTGCTGGGAATCTTGGAATAAGGGTGCTGTCATCTGCTTTGATTTTTTTTTTCCCTGGAGCGTCAGCCTGGAAAACTCCAGCAGCCTGGCTCGCCAGAACTAGCTGTGTGTTCGTGGAAGACAGCACCTGACCGTGGCCTCCTCGGTCACCTCACAACCCGAGAAGGGTCCGTGCGCTGGGTCATGTTGAAATAATGTTCCTCCTTGACCGACGTGTGGAGGAGGGATCTTGCAGAGCGGATTGCTTCTCTGTCTGCAGGATGGGGACATGACAGTGAAGGACTCTTTTCAGTCAGCTCCAAAAAATTGCCAGTCTGGTCAAGTTGTTTTCGGCTGGAGGGAAGCGTGTGTGGGTGTGCGCGTGAGTGTGCACACATGTTGCGACAGAGACAGCATTTCTTGACAAGGCTGCCTGAAGTAGAATATTTCGATGAATAGAATTTAGTGCAAGGCAGTTTCAAAAATACCCTCTCACGTACAAATCCATCAGAGCCTTAGCTGCGGAGATGAAGACGCCTGTCTGATCCGCTGAGAGCTCCGTTTTGTTTCTGGAAGGTCTCCCTCTCTTCAGGGATGGCAGGTGGTCTTTAGGCCTGAAGGATGTGAGCCTCGCCCCAACGCAGGGCTCTGGGCCAGCACTATGACCTCTCCCTGGGTTTGGTCTCAGAGGGAGGGGGGCCAGAGGGACACCTGCAGCTCTTGCCCAGCTGGGCCCTCCAGGAGGACCTGAGAGGGTGGGGCTTCTGTCATGTGGAGCCCTGGCCTCCTGAGTGCCTGCACTGTGTGTGGCCTTTCACTCCTGGTGGGTGGGGGGTTGCAAAACCTCTATCCCCAGGCTGACTTACGCTAGAATTCTGAGAAATTGCTGTAGAAATAGAGAACTTTCTAGGGGCGCCTGGGTGGTTCAGTCGTTAAGCGTCTGTCTTCGGCTCAGGGCATGATCCCAGAGTCCTGGGATCAAGTCCCACATCAGGCTCCTCTGCTGGGAGCCTGCTTCTTCCTCTGCCCCCCCCCCCGCTTGTGTTTCCTCTCTTGCTGGCTGTCTCTCTCTCTCATATAAATAAGTAAAATCTTTAAAAAAAAAGAAATAGAGAACTTTCTAGATAGATAACATCCCTTTAGCAATGCTTAAGAATGATCTATTTCTTGGGGTGTCTGGGTGGCTCAGTCGGTTGAGCAGCCGACTCTTGGTTTTGACTCAGGTCATGACGGGGTCGTGGGATCAGGCCCCACATGGAGCTCCATGCTCAGCACCGAGTCCTCTCTCTCCCTCTCCCTCTTTCTCTCTCTCTCCCTCCCTTGCTCGAAAATAAATAGATTAAAATCTTAAAAAAAAAAAAAGAATGAACTATTTCTTGATAATCAGATAGCACTCAGGTATAGGTAACTTTAGATTTCCAGGTGGCGGGGCACTGCAGTTAGGATGGGGAGGGGGGCTCTTACTTAGAGTCAGCGTTTAATGAAAGCAGGTTGGTTCTATGGAAGGTCCCGCCGAGGCTGTGCCAGAATGGGCTGGTTACCTTGGGAAGTCACTGCAGCTCTCCTGGCCTCAGTTTCCTTGCCTGTTGAAAAGGACGTGATAAGCGTGTTGGAATAGGACAACGGTGTTCGAGATTTCTTTTCCCAATCCCTTGAATTACCTCCCATAAAACTTGAGCAAAATGTCACTGTTCGGTGATAAGCTGAAAAACAGCATTTATAGCACCTCTTCGGTAAGAGATACCCAGGTTTTGGGGCACCTCTCTGGCTCAGTCAGTAGGGCGTGTGACTCTTGATCTCGGGGGGTCGTGAGTGTGAACCCCACATTGAACCCCATGTGGGGAATAGGGATTGTAAATAAACTAAAGAAAAAGATACCCATGCTTTATTTATACACGTACACACTCACACGTACTTGTGTGTGTATGTGTGATTATGTTATACTAACTTTATCACATGTTATGCTAACACATTAATGTATTTGTGGGTGCTGACCTTATACTATTTTGTTGTCACAGTTCATAGGAGTAAAACATGAAAATTTTGAAAGTGAAGCAAAAAGATAGGGCAACAGGCTCTAGGGTTTTACATTTTGCCAGCCGCCTTGCTTTGGGGACAGTTTCCATAAAGTGCTCCGTTTTAACACTGTGTGTCGTCTGTGAGGGACTGATACCTGCGTTGTGTGGAGCAGAGGTTTTCAGCCTGTGCTCCATGGGACCTCAGAACTATATTATAGAGGTTCTCTGAAATCTGAGAACATATTTGAAAAGATACTCTAAAACTTGGCCAACACGCACCTGGGGAGCTTGGCAGGTGTGGTTTCAGTGGCGGGTAGCACCGTCTGTCGGGACTTGGGGTCACATGTTTCTGTCTTTACTTCCCTTCCGTGCACAGCACACCATGTGGCATTGGATACCATCAGCATATTGCCCTGTGCTGATGGATGAATTTGGTTTTGTACTGCTGGGTAGGTCTTCGGCCCTGTCTGCCTTATTAAAGAATATCCCGTGATCACAGGACAAGCTGTTAAAAAACAGATGCTGTTTGCAATCACTCATCAGTCTGCATCAGGACTCTGCCTGGTCGTGTGCAACCAGGGAGCAATTAGCAGATCTGTTGCTGCGATTGGCATCCCCAACCCCTGGTGTCAAATTTTCAAGTTTGTCAAGATCGCTTTGGTGTTCCCAATGACAGACTTTATCATAAGAGTATCTCCTAAATTGAGTTTATAAAATAAAAGAAATACTGCTTTTCTCCATGCATAGGATTCATTTGGAAGAAGAGTTCTGCTGTGGAGAATGATAGGCAGACAGTTCTAGATCTGAGCCCATCTTCCATTGCTTGCTAACAAGATGGCCAAGGGCAAAATAATTTGCTTCCCTAAGCCATAGTAGTTACGCCATCTGTAAAGTGGACCTGCTCTCCAGCAGGCAGGCTGTTTTTGAAGATGATAGAGAAATGTACAAATGGGCCTCGCCCAGTGCCTGACACATAACAAAAGTTCAGCATATGATAACTATTATAAAGCTTTTTATGCTGGAAATTAAAGTCCCCATATTTCATGCCTGGTCATTACCTTTTTACACTAGGGAAAGACATCATTTCATTTGCATGCATTTGCATATTTATTTATCCAGTGAACATAGCATATGCATATCCCAGTAAATGCATTTTTCTCTAATTTAGAGATGTTTTAGCAGACCGGAGTGGCACATTCTTTCTGGTGCATCTTTACAGCAAATTAACTTCCTTTTCTTTCATTTTGAAAGTGTGCAGAGCCTTAACAGAATCACTTATTGTACTTCGGTTTTTTCTAGTAGGAAAAAAAAAATCAAACAGCCAACGGGAGCTGCTTTTTTGCATTGGGCCTCCAAAGTGCTGCTTTATTTTTATGTACAGCTCTTTGTGGGTGGACTACAGAAATCCCTCCTCTTGGAAATGTTTCTGAGCGCTCTGGGAAACTGAACAGGGGGAAAAGAGCTAATTAAAAAAGCTGCCATCCGCCTCCTCTAATTAACTTGCTCTCTGCTCCTGGGAGAGGGAGCGGAAATGTGAACACAACGCAGGCATCACCGGAAGTGAATGCCATTCTTAGGGTCCGCAGTCGCCTGTGGTGTTTTGATGCAGAAACAGTTCACGGTAAACAGGCAAGGAACCACAAAGTGGCTGGATGTGCCCTCTCCGTCCCGCACAGGGCAGTGGGGAATGGTGGCCCCTTCTGAGCAGGTGCACCGGGCCGGGCAGCTGCAGCCCGAGAGACCTCATTGGAATTCAGCAGCTCGGACCCAAGAGCATCCGGCCCTCCCTGTCGCTTGCTTCTGCTGTTGGGAAAGAGCAGGGGTCCTTTGTGCTCTAAAGCCGCACATTGCCAGGGCCCCAGGGTTGCAGAAGCCACGGGAGGAGCGCGCAGCCTCTCACTCCACGTCTGTCCTGCACGCTGGAGAAGCTCGCAGCGCCCGTGGCCGGCAGTGCGGCTAACTCCTTCCTCACATTGTGGACAGATTTAGATCCCAGAGATACGGCAAGGGAATCGGGGGTGGGACTTCAGGGGACCGAGGCTGTCCTTCAGCAGAGATGGCTTTTGCCTCCTGGAGGATGTGGCCCCTGGTGGAATGGGCCCAATGGATGTGGACAGCAGTGACCAGCAGTGGGGACTCCAGTCTGATGGCCCTTCAAGGAAGCTCTGGAAAGAGGCAAGTTGGCTCTGTGCGTCTTGTCAGTGTTGCCCCAGACGTGTGCAGTGCTGGGGGCAGGGTGACGTCTGGGGCCCTCCCGGCTGATCCGAACTCTTGTTTCTCTTCGATACTCCCTCGTGTAACTCCCTTGTGTTTTTCATGTCGGTAAACGGACTCTGCAACACTCAGGTACCTTGATCTCTTGTGGGCCGAGTGTGGATCTTTACTTCCCTGGACCAAAGCTAAGGCATTTAATATTCATGTGTGTTTGTAAAAGGTCAGCATGGCCCCTGTCCTGTGTGGAGGGGTTTCAGTCTTTCCTCACGAAATTTGATAGTGTGCAAGCTTCGGCTCATTGGATCCCGTCAAAAGCAGCTCTGGTGTTTCTGTTCATCTCTTTGGATCCCTGGAGGGCTTTGGGGCTGGTTGCAGGAGCCAGGATTCTTGGGGGTGGGGTCTTTGGCACTGATAAAATGAGTCTCTAACAAGTTGTAAAAACATCAATGTGTAGATATTTCTGAAGGAGAACTCCCCAAATGGCTCCTTTTTCCTGTGCTGGCTGACGGTGGAGGGATTGGCTTGGTTCCCGGTTCTCTCTGCCGGCTGACAGATAGTCTTAGAAGTAGACGCTGTCCTCTGTGGAGGTCACGAGTCCTTGGACCCTTGCAGCAGCTCAGCAGCGGGAGCATTTCCTGCTCCATACTCACCTGGCTCGTCACCCTCTGATTACAACCATCTTCACCCAGATTTACCTGCTGGGTCACTCGTGCCAGCCGCAGTCCTCTAAGTATCCACTGTCTTGATAAAGACCTTCCTTGTTGCAAATAAGTAAGCAGCATTTTAGTGACTGTATACTATCCTGAGTCGGGAATCAGCCCAGGGGATGGGGCTCTGGCATCTCAGAGTGAGGGTGGTCTAGGACCGCGCACTGCTGGGCATCGTGAGCGAGGCGGGAGCTGCCCCGCGGCCCGAGGACACAGGCCTGGCTCCACGATTTGGGGAGGTCTCATTCTTTCTGGCTTAAAATTGAATGCCCAGTAGAAGCAGGGGAATGGAGAAGGGCTGTCTGCTCTGGGTTTTCTGGAGCCCAGGATAAGGCTTTAGTTTGCTGAGCAGCCTCCCCCTTATTTCTGGGGGGGGTGTCCTCTGGGTGGAATTTGGGTGCAGTTCTCTGGATGAAGAATCTTCCTGAGAGCAGGGCCTCCCGCAGAGCAGCAATGGTCATTATCGTATCGTTGCGGTCAGCAGGCTGTGTTTTATGTCTTGGTCTGGCACATCCTCCAGAGAGCTGCCTTGCCAGCTTGCTTTCCTTCCTTCCTTCATTCACTCATTCATTCAACAGATGTTTATTCACCGCCTCCTGGCTTAGGCTCCGAGATGCTGTAATAAATAAGGCCAGCTGCCCTCATGGCCTTGAAGCCCAGTAGATGAGAAAGATAATTAACACAATTAGGAGGTGAATAAGTCTATAATAAGTTATGAGAAGCCCTGGGAAGGAAGGGCAGTGGGAGAGAATGATGGATGGGGAGAGGCCATATGCGATTTGGTTTCACGGAATGGGGACCCTGTGATGTGTTGGAACCATGGCATCGAAATGGGTTCCTGGGAATATCAGTGTGACCGAATTGGTGCCAGAGTTGATCAAAAGATTCCCCCGTGTTTGTATTTGTCACTGAGCCAGAAGTATGTATTTCTCATAGGGCTAAGTTCATGGCATATGTCATTTGGGAATAAAGCTGTTGATAATGAGATTCACTCTTGGGAATCATGCCGGGAAATGACTTTCCTCACATCTGTCCTCGAACAGCTTAATTGGGCAACAAGCCTGGTTCTAGCAGTCCCAGGCGGGGGTCAGAGGCCACACAGCCTCAGCAGCACTGGCCCCTGGCCCCTGCCTAACCCCGTGTTTCTCTACTCCTCTCTCCATCAGGAGTTCTGACTCTGAAGAAGCATTTGAGACCCCCGAGTCGACGACTCCTGTCAAAGCTCCACCAGCCCCACCCCCGCCACCCCCCGAAGTCACTCCAGAGCCTGAGATCAGCACACAGCCTCCCCTGGAAGAACCAGGTAACCAAGGTCAGGTGCTCACCGCCCCCAACCCGGGGAAACTTGGGAGCAGCCCTGGGCTGGGGCAGCTGGAGCAGGGCACCCTCTCCCAGGGGCCGTTGCTGGAGCTCCTGAGACACTCCCCAGATGCTGGGGCCTCTCTGCTCCGAGCTGTTTCGTGAGTGAAAACTAAGAGTGAGCAGATATAGTGGATTATTCTGTCTGCTTTGAAGATGTTTAGGGGAGGCCTGTGGGGAAAGCACACATTTAGCTCTGGGTACCTTTCACTTGGCATCCAGAATTGGGTTTGAGGGGACAAGCGGGTCTGGGAGGTTTCTATTAGGGCTTCTATCTTGGATGCTAATATGTGGCCCTTGGCTCCCATAAGAACACTGGTGCTTGACAGCCCACATGAATCTGCATTTTTATTAAAGACCATAGCCCCCATGGGCTTGGGAATGGAGATGCGTAGTAAATGGGAAAGAAGAGAAAGCCATAGATAGCCAAACCCATACATGGATGGTTCATTTATTCCTCATTAACCTCAAGTTACCTGACTTTCTATCACTTTCCTGCCTCCTTTCTCCCCCATTGTGACTTAAAACACAGATCTCTCTATACCTTTCAGATGTGATTGCTGGAAGTGCAGGGAATGGGACAGACCTCATTCCTCAGTCCCAGCCTGCCCACCCGGCTGGTGTTTTGTGCGTCCATCCTCTAGTTACACCAGCGAGGTGGGACCGTCTCCAGTGTGGAAGTTTAACATGAGACCGGGAAGGAGGTGGGGACTGCCAGAAATGGCCCTGTAGGCCGGTTAAAGGGCCAGGTGGGACTGTCCTTAGATCTGGACTACCTTCCTGTTTTGGGCCGTGTATTTTTGAGGGCCCCACGCTGGCTTCCCTCCAGCCACAGTCCTCTCTCTATGGTGAGGCTGCAGGGCCAGTCTCCTAGACCACACTCTAGATACCTGGGGGCAGCCACTTCCTGGGCCCACCCAGTCCCCTTCTCATGGCCCATCTTCCCAGGGCTGAGTGTACCCATGTTTATACCTCTCAGCCAGGGAGGAACCAGGGTGGGGGCTGGGACCTACAGGTGGAGTGTCCACAAAGCTGTGCTTAAGGCCACCCCAGGTAAGGGATGGAGCTTAGGTGGGAAGAGAAGGAGCAAGTTGATGGCTGGGCCTCCATTTGTACTCTTGCCCTGGCCAGAAGCCAGGTGAACTGTAAAGTCAAATGACATTTTGACCTTGATGTTGGTTTTACAAAGAAATGGGTAGAATTCTTTCTACCTGCCCTGGGTTCAAACAGACTATTGTTTTAGAAAGGGTAGACACTCTGGGGCTGATTCCTGAGCAGATATGCTCCCTGGTCCTGGAAGGAAGGGTTAGGACCATTTTGGGGGGAGGGCAGATGTCTTTGCTGGTGTCTGACAAAGGCAGTTTTTATATTCTCCCATCTCTGACAGCTCACCAGCTAGTAGTATCCGATTCTGCATGGCTCGTCCAGGGGCTGGGCCCTGAGAGAGAAGTTATTGCAGTTTATTTGATTTTAAGGTGGAGAAGGAGCCGGAAGGACTGCTGAAAGTTTTTTAGCGTTCCCATTTTTTTCTTTCATATTATGAAGCATATAAAAATTCATTTCCTATAATACTGTGAAAAAAAAATCACCCTTAGGTTTAATGGAAAGTGAATGACAAATAGATTGTCATCCCTAGATCAAACACGTGAGTGGAGATAAACCGTCCTTTTTTTGTGGATACAAGTTCATGCCCACAAACGTGTGGGATACTTTAGGAAAGAATTGAGAAGAAACTGATGGTGTCTTACAGTGTGCGATTCATCCGCCCGCACCAAGGAGTAAACAGGGAAGGGCCATTGCCGTGAGCCGATGTGCGCTCTCTAGGATTCCCAGCCCCGCATCCTGACAGCGTCTGGGGATGGTTTGCTGCTTCTGTTCTTTTCTGTGGCCTGTCCTTGTTTCTTCTGCCTGATTTGCTTTTCAACAAAGCAAAGAACAGTCTCCATTCTTAAAAACAAACACACGCACAGCTCCCGCCTCTTTCTTAGAGGGCAACTTCAGAACGAATGAGCGTTGCAGGGGATTAGGAGGTAACCCCCACCCGGAAGAGGTTGGAGCTGGTAATCGCCACAAGTCACAGCCCCACAGAACTTTTGATTACATCAGTTGGAGTCTTTGAACAGGGACTTTGTGCTTCTCCTTCTTGAAAAACTCCAGTGAAGCTAAATATATGTGGCTTACACAATAAGGGCTCTTACGGTTGGGATCGTGACTGCTTAAAGCCCCCCCGGGCTTGGGCTGTACAAAGATCCATTTGATTCGCAGCCCTTGTTTGAAAAGGCTGCCTGTCCATTCTGCAGACAGCATGGGGCACAGCAGAGGCGTGACCAGGTGGATGTGCCTGCTTTCAGAGGTGGCTAGAGGGGAAGGGAAGAAAGGTTCCTTCCGAGAACTGCAGGAAAGAAAGGGCATGTGTGTGTGGGGGGGTATCTATTGTTTGGTTTTCTTCTGCAAAGCACCCGGGATATTGCTAAAGGTGCCGAAAGAGCCACATGAAATAATAGATTAGACCCTTGGCTTTGAATAAAGACATGATTTGCTCCCCTGGTAACCCACATTGTCAAAAACAACCAGTCGGTTGCGTCGCCTTGGGTCCTGCCAGCATGGTCATGCCCCATGGGACAGGCGGATGGGGAGGATGCTGGGGGTTTGCCTGTATCTACCCTTCGTCCGGGCCGGGCCCGGATGCAGCTTGTCTGAGCCCGGTTTTCTTACCCATAACATGAAGAGGGCAGCCTGCTGGTCCTCCGAGATCCTCCTTCCCTTTCTGACCTTCCCCGGTTCTGAGATCGCAGTGTGGGTGGCTGCTGCATGGTGGCCGTGTTCCTAGAGCTCAGAACTGGCTGATGGGGGACAGAAGGAAATGTTGCATCATTAAACAGTAGCTCTCATGTAAGCGTCCACCGTGTGCCAGGCCTGCGCTGGGCTCTTTGTGAGTCATCGCTGACTCAGCCGAGAATCATCCCCCGTGCTTACGGCATCCCTATGTGTCAGATGGCATCTCCTGCTTCCCCAGTGAGATGTGCAGCTTCCAGACCTCACCCTCTATCTCGCAGCGTGTGAGGGGCTCTGGGATTGGAACCCAGACCTCTTGACTTCCTTCCATTGGGAAACCAGGCTACACTCTGCAGGTGGAGTAAGTTGGTGCATTTAAGTACCCCGAGGCAGAGGATGGACACAGCAGTTGTCAGGTGCAAGCAGGTGGTCAGGAAACCAGGTGGGCCCCTTTGATGGTGGCCCTCCCTCCTTGGCAATTGCTTCCCCATGGGGTGAAGCCTGTTTTCTTTTCTTTCTTTTTTTTTTTTTTTTAAAGATTATTTATTTATTTATTTGACAGAGAAAGAGAGAGAGAGGCAGCGAGAGAGGGAACACAAGCAGGGGGAGTGGGAGAGGGAGAAGCAGGCTTTCCGCCGAGCAGGGAGCCCGATGCGGGGCTCTATCCCAGAACGCTGGGATCATGACCTGAGCTGAAGGCAGATGCTTAATGACTGAGCCACCCAGGTGTCCCTGAAGCCTGTTTTCTTACTCTCACTGAGAGACTGCCTGGGAAGTCCCATGTGGGGACCTTGGAGGTGACTGGAGACACCGTGCCCTGCCTGCTTTAGACCTTTCCTCCCTGCCCATGGGAAGTGTGGCCTTTGCTGAGACCCTGGTTGGATTCCATATGGTAATTCATGGCCGTTGTCTTCAGATTGACTCAGGCCCTCCCGGCCCTGTAACGGGCCCTGCGGACTGACCTGCTTAACGACCACACAATGAGACAGCTGTTCTCAGCCAGGGATGATGGTGCCCCTCAAGGGGACATTTGACAATTTTTAGAAACATTTTTTTAAAGATTTTATTTATTTATTTGAGAGAGAGAGAGAGAGTGCACAAGAAGGGGGGATGGGCAGAGGCAAAGGAGAAACAGACGCCCTGCTGGGCAGGAAGCCCGACGTGGGGCGTGAGCCTGGGACCCCGAGACCATGACCTGAGCTGAAGGCAGATGCTAAACTGCCTGAGCCACCCAGGCGCCTCTAAAACATTTTTAGTTGTCCTACCTGGGCTTAGGATGCCAGTGGTATCTAGTGGTTAAGAGGCCAAAGATACTGCGTAACATCCTTGAGCGAACAGCACAGCCCCCCACAGAGGAGTAGCCATCCCGATATGGCCTCGGTGCCAAGGCCGAGACACCTTGCAGCAAGACTGGGTTTCCCGGTCCATGATGATTTAATTAGGGAATGTCAGTTCTAAAGAGGAAAGGGTGTTAGGTAGGGAGCTTTTCTTCTGGGTCAGACAGTGAGCAGATGGTCGCATGTTGCATGATTCTGGGGAACTGCTAACAATCTGAAGGGCCTCGGAAGGCCCGTGGCAGCTTGAGAGAGAGGAGGCTGGCGATTGTGGGCCTTGCTTTGGACACAGTGGAATGGGCTGAGGCTCCTTCTCCCTCCCGCAAGGCCCCCTTGAAAGCACCTGTTCCCCTGCGTCCTCTGGTCCTTCTGAGTCCTCCGTGCCGTATGTCCAGGCAGGAGGATGGGGTGCTTGAGGGTGCCAGGTCCTGGAGGAAGTTGAGAGGGAGTTGGTTTTAGAAAGAAGCAGGGAGGAGACTTCTTTTGAGATGGGAGGGAAGCAGGAGTGTTTTTGAGGTGAGGGAGGAATCATTTGGTGGGAAGAGCTCTGAGGCTTTAAGGAAGTGCCCCCCCCCATCTTCCAGGACATCTGCTGCAAGTAGGGCCTGGGGGGCACTGGGTGCAGGAGAGACGGGAAAGTTTAGAGCCATCAAGAGACCGGCTTCCAGAAGGGGTCTTCATTCTTCCGGTGCTTATTGAGCCTGCAAGAGAAGGTGTGACCCGTCCAGGGCGAGCAAAGATGAGTCAGGCCCGTTCCTGAGCTCAGGAGGCTTGGACTTCCCTCGCGTTGTCATCTCCTGGGCCGAGGGTTCTCTGCCAGGTGCTCCAAGAGAAATATCTGCTCATGAGCGAAGTCAGGAAGCAGCACACCAATACTCACCCCTGCGCATTTGCAGGGGTGAACGTGAATTGCTCTGAGAAGATGTCCAGCGAGAGGCCGGTTCAGGGTTAGCAGATCATTTCCCAAACCATGTCCATTTGTTGGGATGAAGGGTAGGGCTACCAGACTCAGCAAATACAGGGCGTCCAGTTAAATCCGAATCCCAGATAAACGAGGCATTCCCAAGACGTGTGTATATGAAGACCCTTTTTCAGTGATCTGAAATGCAAAGTTAACTGAATACCCTGTGTTTTATCTGGCCTCTGGCCCAGATGGGCACGGGGTGGGTGTCGGGGGTGTAACTCCCATCAGTGAAACACAACTTAGGGAACGCCGTCCCGGGCCATGCCTATGCCAACTCTCCAGTCCCTTCTGCGGACCTCTTTGCAACATTTGCCCTCCTTTGTCCAGTGACATAGTGTTAGTTTTCTGGCGCATCGTCTTCTGGCATGCTGACTGCCCAGGACAGCTGTGAACCCAGAAATGCATGAATGGCACCAGCTGGTGCGGGCAGAGCCCACAGTAGCCAAGCCAAGGCTGGGCTGGCCAGATCCCCATGGAGCGTTGGGGTCATGAGGTGATGGAGCATCTCGTGGCCAACGTGTGGAGCATACACGGCGTGTTTTAAAATAAGGAGCAGCCTCTGTGGCCAGCAGTGGCTGTGGGGTGGGGAGGCTGGGAAGAAGAGCTGCAAAGGGAGGAGAGGGATTGGGCCAGAGGAAAGGCCAAAAAGAGGAGCGTGGCAGGCAGAGCTGTAGAGAGAGATTATGGTGATGCCTGGCGTAGGGATAGGTGGCAGGTGGGGCACACTCAGTCCTACTGCAGTGGCCTGGGCGCCTCCACGGAAAGTCTCCCCGTGGTTCCTCACCATAAGCTCCGTGTAGTCAAGAACAGGCACGATGATGGTAATGGCTGTCTTCCTCTCCCTTGCTTTAGTCATACTGGACTCTGTTATTTCTTTAACATGCTAGGCATGCTTCTACCCCAGGGCCTTTGCACTTGCTGTTCCTATTGCCTGTGATGCCCCCCACCCCCCAGTATCCTCCTGGTTCGCGCCTTTACCTTGTTTCTGATCTTTGCTTAAGTGTTTCCTCCTTGGAGGGCTTTGCCAACTACTTTATTTTCAAATTGCAATGCCCCTACCCTGGCTCTGTTTTTCTCCCTAGTACTTATCACCATCTGGTAGTCTGTACATTTTGCTTATTTGTTTCTGAACTGTCTTCTCCCCGAAGACAGTAACTTCTAGGAGGGCAAGGATTTGGTCTGTTTTGTTCATTGTTGAATCCCTAACACCCAGAATGGTGCCTTGGGAATTAGGTAAAGGTTTTTTTTTTGAACGACTGAATGATTTGAGCTCTTCCCTAAACAGCCCTCCTCACTCCCATTTTACAGATGAGGAACTGGTGGGTAAGCCTACCCAGGGTCTGGAGCCAGTGATGGGTGAGAGCAGGCTTTATACCCAAGCACAGCACCCACCCAGTGAGGGCTCGGGGGAGGGGGCTGGGGCCTCGGCTTCAAGGGCAGTAGTCTGGCACAAGACGAGAAATGCTCCAGTGTCCTGTGTCCTTCACTCACGGCTTCGCCTCCTCTTCCTCAGGCTGCGGTGCTGAGCCGGCCTCTGTCCCTGATGGCCCACGCAGCAGCTCGGTGGAAGGTAGCCCCTTCCGCCCCCCGTCACACTCCTTCTCTGCCGTCTTCGATGAAGACAAGCCTATAGCCAGCAGCGGGACTTACAACTTAGACTTTGACAGCATCGAGCTGGTGGATGATTTCCAGACCTTGGAGCCCCGCTGCTCAGACTCTAAGAGTCAGGAATGCAAAGTGAACACGCGGAGGAAATCCACGGATTCTGTGCCCGTCTCCAAGTCCACGCTGTCCCGCTCTCTCAGCCTGCAAGCCAGTGACTTTGATGGTGCTTCCCGCTCAGGCAATCCCGAGGCCGTGGCTCCGGCCGCAGATGCGTACAGCACGGGTTCAAGCAGTGCTTCCAGTACCCTTAAGCGAACTAAAAAACCAAGGCCACCTTCCTTAAAAAAGAAGCAAACCACTAAGAAACCCACCGAAACCCCCCCCGTGAAAGAGACACAACAGAAGCCGCTGGAAGAGAATCCTGTCTCCACTGAGGAGAATCGCGCGTTCGAGACAAAACCTGAATTGGCCAAGACGGAAGGTTCTGTACCAGCCCTCCTGGAGGAGGCGCCCCTGGAAGCCACTGCTCTGCCCGAGGCCGCCTGCCCTCTGGACCTCGAGGCCGCCGAAGGGGCCATCCCCCCAGCTTCTGGAAGTGGCAGAGTGCAGAACTCCCCCCCGGTTGGAAGGAAAACCTGGCCTCTTGCCACGGCTCCAGAGGCGGTGGAGGTGACCCCATCAGATAGTGGGGGGCAGGAGGACTCCCCAGTCAAAGGGCTCCCGGTGAGGCTGGAGTTTGACTATTCTGAGGACAAGGGTAGTTGGGACACCCAGCAGGAAAACCCCCCTCCTACCAAAAAGCTGGGCAAAAAGCCGGTTGCCAAAATGCCCCTAAGGAGGCCAAAGATGAAAAAAAACCCCGAGAAACTCGACAACACTCCTGCCTCGCCAACCAGATCCCCCGATGAGCCCAATGACATCCCTATTGCTAAAGGTACCTACACCTTTGATATTGACAAGTGGGATGACCCCAATTTTAACCCTTTTTCTTCCACCTCCAAAATGCAAGACTCCCCCAGACTGCCCCAACAGTCCTACAACTTTGACCCAGACGCCTGTGATGAATCCGTTGACCCTTTCAAGACGTCCTCGAAAACCCCCAGCTCGCCTTCTAAATCACCAGCCTCCTTTGAGATCCCAGCCAGTGCCATCGAAGCCAATGGAGTGGACGGGGATGGGCTGAACAAGCCCGCCAAGAAGAAGAAGACGCCCCTAAAGACGTAAGTTCAGGGGTGCAAGGTGGTAAGATCAGATGCGGGCCTGTGCGTTGGCTGTGATCCCGGGTCGTGTGTCTGGATGAACGTGGCTGCCCTAACCCTTCCCCCCATCGGCCGTAATGCCGCCAGGTTTGCAACACGGTACCTGTTTCCCTTCCTCTCTGTGCCCACAGTGGTGGCATTTCCCAGCCACATATCCCTGTGGGTCTAGAGACCTTGATCCCTTGCCTTATTATGAGAGTGGGTTAAAGCATTACTTTTAGCTGGAGACCTCTCATTTGACTCCAAGGGAGTGTGGGAGAGCCCATAGAAAGGGAACCGTCCAGTAGAGACCTGGTCAACTTCCTTTTGGTGACTTAGCCTTTTCCCTGGTTAGCACAGGAATTGCTTTTTGGGGTGGTCTACAAGCTAGGAGATCTACCCTTAAAATATTGTTAGAATTTATAGGATTTGTGTCTGCCCATCAATGGCCCAGGAATGAGAGGTCTGGCCTGGGCCCCTCCCTGCACCCCAGCCAGCCCATGAGAAGCACCTCGTTTGTCTTCATTCCTTTTTTAGCCATCTTTTGCAGACGAGACTCCAAGGCCCTGTAGGTCCAGAAGAGAACAGTGAGAAGACAGTCCTCAGGAGGCCATTCATAATCGGTTCCGCTGTCCACAGACACTTGCCAAGTAGAGTACCCTTCAGTGTTCCGTGTCAGTGCCTCTGGAGTTCGTCCCCAGACCCAGCTGTCACCTGGATGGCTACGGGTCCCTGCTTAGGATGTGGGTCCCAGCGTAGTGGGGACGGTACTTGGAGCCTTTCTCCTGCCCTCATGGGAAGTATGGTCAATAGTTGAACAAGGCCCCAGAGACCAGGCTTCTGGCACCAACTTGGCAGAAGAGACCACAGCCGCTGGCCTCTCTGACTCTGCCTGGTATGAATTGAGACAGGGTGACCTTTTTACCTCCCATTCAGGGCTCCCCAAGGAGTTAACATTTGAGAAGAATCTGGGGCTTCCTGAGAGGAAGTTCTCTAAGCAGGCGTTAGTCTTGGATCCCAAGACTTTTCTGAGATCAGGTCCCCAACCAGGCCCTCCCTAGACACTCTGTCAAAGCTGTGTTGGAAGCTTTTTTTAAAGCCTCGAACAGAAGTCTGAAACACCCAGACGACAAAGCCACAGTCTCTCATTTTTGGCATGAGAGCCAACCTGTGGCCACCGCGCACCTCCTTCTTCCCCACAGGTAGCTTGGTTATGGTCTGTCCTGTCATCAGAGCTAAGTAACGGGTTAGGGAAGCCAGCCCATCTCTGGGTGTCACCTCTAGTGCAGATGGCTTGGAATCCTACACCGTGTGACAAAGCTGTTTGGGCACCAGCACCTTACGGGGTCATCGGAACCAAGAGAGGAAGGTGCTCTCCAAGCCCCTCTCCAGAAAGCTGGGACGTTGGCCATGCTTGCCAACAGAACCCACTGTGGATGACTCCTGTAGCCCAACCCACTGATAACCAGTCGTCTGCCGATTTATCTTTTTTGTCAGTTCCTTCTGTCTGTCTCTCTTTTTTCTTGTCTTCTTGTCTTAGGATGGTTGAAGATGTGATGTCTGTGTGTTCTCTGTTGTAAGTAAATTTAATGGAATCTGCCTTTCACCCTACCTGTGCTTTTTTCGTTTTGTTTTTGCTTTCATGCTCTTTTCATTCCTCTCCATGGCTGCTGCCTATGTAGTTCTGTGTCGGGCCTGGGCATGGTGGGGGGCACGTGGCTCCCCAGTAGCAGAGGTTATGTTCCTGTTTCAGAGTGATTAGCATAAGTGAAACTGCCTGGCTGTGAAAATGTAATTATCCAATATCTGCCTGCTTGTCAGGAATGGAACTTTTTTCCCCCCTTGCATATTGGATGTCTTCATCTGAAACTCATACATTTTTTTTTAAAGCTCTCATTCCGTTCTTTCATTTCCAATTGGACCAGTGAGTGATTGCTTTCAAAGCACTGTGGCTTCACAACGAAATAAGCATCCGGCCGACCAGAGGCAGTGGCCCGCGGTCACTTGTGCACGCGGGGATTGTGGGGCTGGTTCTAATTGAGACCCCCTAAAATGCCAGGTCGGCTCGGAGTGGAGCTCACGGCTGTGAGAGCCCTCGCCAGCCTGCTCTGGGCCTGCGTCCTCAGTCTCCCAGGACCAGGCCGGGTATTGGTCGGCGTGCCATCCGCGGGTCACCCTGCTGGGCGTCGGCGGAACCCGAGCAAACCATCTCTGTGCCTGTGCTGCTTTGCCACCATGGGAGGGACGTTGTGGGCCCCAGGACAGGTACCCACCTGCCTCCCTGTCCTTACAAGGGAAGCTGGCCCGGTCCCAGGCATCCAACGGCCTCTGGGGTAGGGCTGAGTCTCTCAGGCTTGCTTCTGCCCGAGGGATTTCTTTAGTTTTTTAGAGCCATTTAGCAACTCTCAAATACACAGTTATATATTTATATGCATGGATAATTATATGCTTCAGGCTGGGCTGCCCTGCTCGTATGGCAAATGCTATAAATGTTGTAAATAACCATTTCTAGTAGTTTTTCATGACTGAATGCCATTGTTGGAGCATTTTATTGAAGAGAACACAAGGAAGGAACTTGAGTGCCAAATGGCTCTGTCCACCCAGTTAATGTTTAGAGCAGGGAAAGGTAGTGGGATCTAAGGTCAGGGGACAGCCCCCACCCCAAAATGCCATTGCTTTGCTGGGGGCAGGACCGTACCACAGAGGGACCTGAGACCAGGCGTCAGGCTAGAGGTGGGGAGGCCTCCATTCTGCCTGGGAAACGACCCCCTGACCACTCAGTGACTCAGTGGAAGCGTGTATGCTAACAGTGCTCTCCTTCTGACCCCTTTGCAAGTCGGGTCTGATGTTTCCTTTGCCTTGAGTGACCTGCCCCTGCCCCTAATTATTTACATGAAGGAGAGAGGAAGGGAGAAAAGAGTCATTAACGGTGTTTAGGAATTGACAGTAGAGAAATCTCTCACCCCGGAAAGAGTGCTGGAGATTGCTTGTACAATGTGAAAGTACTTGGCACTACCGATGTTAGAGGTTGCAGGTGGTAAATTGTATGTTATGGGCATTGCCCTACAATTTAAAGAAGAATCCTCCCACCCCGGCCCTGCCTCTGGTTGGAATCTCACCCAGACGTGCCGAGGGGCAGGAATCCTTTACGCTCAGAATTCCAGTGAGTGGGAAGGGATTCTCCCCGAAGACCCAGAACGTTCCTTTGTGTTTCTGCACAGCTCTGCCTGTGGTTCATTATGTGCTGTGTCGGCCTGCCAGTCCGTAAATTGGATCCTGTTAATCGGTGTCAGGAACCTAGGTCCCTGCCCCACAGCTCACTTGGTTTAGACATTCTTGGAGGAATCTGGATACATTAATCTCACCAAAATCTGCTTTTGAAAATAAGAATATCTGGCTAAATTTAGCTGCATTTTCTGGGCCAGCTCTCCGAAATGGCATCTCTTTAAAAGATTTCCAGCTTGAGGACTCTTTCCCTCGGGGGCAGCGATAATATCTGTTGTTAAGTCGGGATGAATCGCCGGTGTAGACGTCTCAGCCGGTGTGGAACGGCGGAGGCCGGAGGGCGGTCTGGGCCAGACAGCGGAGGCCGTGGCTTCGGTCGGCTCTGTGTAGCTCTGGACTGTTCTGTACCACTGTTTGTTGTGTTCACATTTTCCATTTTATTTCCAGTGACACATTTAGGGTGAAAAGGTCGCCAAAACGGTCTCCTCTCTCTGATCCACCTTCTCAGGTACAATGTTCCCTTGAATATGTTGTATGATTTTATCACTCAGCCAGGCAGCTAAAGCCCACGCGTTTTGACTCCCTGCTAGTCAACAGAGCTTTCTTTTCTGCTCATCACAGGCACGTTTCCAGCATCCTCTTTTACCTCCTACATGGGGGCTCCCTTGCTGTTGGCAAGACATCGTTTTGATCCCCTCCCTTTGGGACAGATCAGAACGTGTCCCGAGAGTAGAAAGATGTTCCGCAGAAGCGTTCGGGGGCTTCTGCAGGAATCACGCTGGTCCATTCTGGCCAGTTCATCTGCTGAGAACTTCTATGAATACCAGGCTGAGAAAGTCGTGGAGATAAATGAATATATAGTGAGAAAGACTGAGTGTCAGGAGCACTGGATTGTGTAACCAAATTCCAAGTGGGGAGGTAAAGGAAATCACGCCGTAAAGAAGTGGGGTTTGGGCCCTTGCCCCTCTAACTAGTTCCTCTATGAGATCTACGCCATGACAGGCCGAGGAAGGCTGGCCTCGGGCACGTACCCCAGGCCTCCATCTGAGCCAGCGCTGCCCCAGCCAGCGGACCGTGGTCGGGCGGGGCTGCACAGAAAGGCACCCCCCCACCCCTGCCCCTGCCCTGCTCAGCTGCTCCCCCTCTGCACAGGCATGAGATCATCAAGCCATGTTGCTGAGATCGGTTCACAGGCACTGTGTGGACATAACACGGGAGTTGCAGTAATAAAAGTGCCAATAAGTAAATTTCCTTATTTTTTGCTCAAAGTGAATGAGCAGGAATGTCTCGAATAACCCAGACACAAAATTCTGATTTTTTTTTTTTAAACCCATGCTCCCCACCCCCACCCCCATAACAAGCCATTAGGAAAGGAATTTCACAAATTACAGAGGAAAGGATTTGCCTCCTTGGGACCATTTTGAGCAGAGTCCGAGGACATGCTGAGGAGCTTGATGGGGCTTTGTCCTGGTTAGAGGGGCCCCAGACTCGGGTGGGGGGGCGCCGTCGGGGACTCAGAGACCATGTGAGAGGAGAGACTGCTTCTCTTTTGCTCCCAGGACTCCACGCCAGCAGCGACACCAGAAACACCGGTCATCTCCGCGGTGGTCCACGCCACCGATGAGGAAAAGCTGGCGGTCACCAACCAGAAGTGGACGTGTGTGACGGTGGACCTGGAGGCTGACAAACAGGACTACCCGCAGCCCTCGGACCTGTCCACCTTCGTCAGTGACACCAAATTCAACTCACCCACGGAGGGTAAGCAACTTGGTGGCCAGTCGGACCCCCACCCCGCCTTGGAGACCACTGCCCCTGGGGAGAAAAGGCCAGGAAAGAAACTTCCAAGCCAGGTCGCCTGGCCATCCGGGCACTCCAGGCTAAGGCTGCATTTTAAGACAGCCTAAGGCTTGAATCCCGCTGTAGCCCAACCCTGAGATGCCAGCTGAGAGCCTGTCAGCTCCGGGCCCTCCCGATTCCCATCCTGTGCTCATTCGAGCTTTGCTCACTCCCTGTGGCTTTCGAGCCTGGGTGATTCTGAAACACACACCCAGCTTCGAGCAGCACCATTCAAGCCGAATGCTCCGTGCGGGTCAGCCCCTGCCCAGGCCTGGGGTCTCCCAGTGCCACCACTGAGCATCAGCCCATCAGTTCCACAGTGGGGCCACACCTTCCACTCAAGCCCCCAAGCCAGAGGGATCGCTCCAGGCTTGCCAGCCAGAGGACTGTTTTCCTGAACAGGCCCCCAGGCGGGTTGCTTTTCTCATCAATATCTTTCTTCCTCCTACATGAATTTTTGCTTTCAGCTTTCTGCCTGATCCTCTGGCTTGAAATACTCATCTGTCTGAAGTCAGCACAGCATGATTGGGCGAATCAAGATTTTTTTTTTTTTTTTTTTTTTTTTTTTGGTAAACTGCTTATTCTACTCACACTGATTTTTCTGCATCTCTCTATTGGTTCCCACACTTGCCTTTCTCATCAGGAAAGCTGCTGAGGCCAGAAACCATCTCCCGGTCTGACGGTGCTCTTTCCTGCACCTGCCCTGCTGTGAGCTTCCCTCCAGCACTTGGACTGTTGGGCTGGTTCTCAGTCTCCCTCTCCAAGATCTTGATATCCAACCATTCAAAAAAAAATGAGTAGAAATCAATATGAGGACCATCGCACATGAAAACCTTACCTGCACTTCTTAGCTGCTGCTAAGGAACCAGCAGCTCCATTAAACGGCCTTCCGCTCCCTCCGGGCAGGCAGTGCTGTCACTCACCGAGAGCGGGTAGTTTGGGTGGCTTGGATTGCTCCGTCTGCACACTCTTCCATGACCCAGCTGCCACGCTCGGTGGCTTGCTTTGTGCCCATCAAGTCTCTGAACAAGATGAGTGAGGTCTGTTTCATTTTTGGGGTGGGGGGATCTTGGATGCTTACCTTCTCACCACACTGCCTCTCTGTGGTTTGAAGATGGAAAGACCATCTAAGTTATGTGTACTTGGGTGTTTTGGCGTCCTGTGTTCTGCAGAGCAGAGCCTTTTGGTGGCTGTCTGGGTGGCCCTCAGGTTGGGGTTTGGGACGCTTGGCAGTGACCTTCTCACTGCAGCCTGACCTTGGGGGCTCTGGGCTCCACCCCTCTTCACGCCTTTCCTCTGCACACACACCTGGGCCATGAGCCCCAGTGGATGGAACCACTTTGCCGGACGGGCCCCCCCTCGGCTGCCTCCCTGTACCCTGTCTCCCATGCTTGGTCTGGGCCACTCTGAGGTCACTTATTACTGTAACAATGATGCAAATAGGTGCAGTTTTTTAAGATTTTACTTTATTTGACAGAGCACAGTGGGGAGAGCGGCAGGCAGAGGGAGAGGGAGAAGCAGGCTCCCCACTGAGCGGGGAGCCCAATGTGGGGCTCCATCCCAGGACCCTGGGACCATGACCTGACCTGAAGGAAGATGCTTAAGCGACTGAGTGGCCCAGGTGCCCCAATATGTGCATTTTTAATAGAAAATATAAAGATCCTAATAGTACCTGTTAAGCTAATAGGTGTCCCAATCCATGCTAACATGTTTGTTCATCTTTGACAATGAACCAAACAGACAACTGAGTGGCTCAGTGACATATTTGATCATTGCTTGTTTTCTGCAAAAATTCAACAAATAGGTAAATCCCTACATTTGAAACAAAGCTCTATTAAACCTGCCTCCTTAGAAAATGATCGGGAAGATTCAGGAAGTGCCGACTGTAATTACAACTGGTGGGCCGTCGGAAATCCATCATCTGTACGTATAAGGGACAGTTAGAGTTTCAGGAGGTGTTGACCCTGCGTTCACCTTTCTAATACAGCCTGCTTCCCTCCAGTGGCTGGATGCGGAAACTGGATGCCCAGCCCCCCTACCGGATCGTCCGTCCTGTTAACTTACTGAGGCCAAGACCAGACACGCCCCTGGGGTGCCGATGGCATCACCAGAAAGAAGCTGGCCAGAGCTGTGGCCGTGATTGAGGCTCTGTTCCACGGAAATCACAAATCCCAGGAAAACGAAATTTGGGGCTAGAAATAATGACCGCCTGGACAGGTATTAGCTACAAGGCCGATTCTCTAAGTGACAGTATTTAGGCAGGGGCTGTCACTGGTGCAGCGCTCTGAGTCCCACTGAGGCGCTTGTACACGTGCTTTCATTTCGTTCTCTCGGTTCTAGAGAGTGGATGTCTGCTCCTCCCCCCCAGGAGCGAGCTTTGAGCTGTTATGACTTGCTGAGCGATGTGGGGCTCGTCCCTGCAGATCAGGGCTGCCTGCCTCCTAAGCGTCCTGCTCTTGTCCACCACCCTCCTGTATGGGAGCACCGTGCAGGCTTCCTCTCGTCGTTTCTAGAAAGAGGGTGTTGAACTCAGCGGTGCTTCCCTACCTGGGTCCACAAGAGCTTCACGCTGTCTGAATAGTTCCAGAAACCTGGATGGAACTAGTTTAGAAAGATGCCCAGCTAATTAAAATGACGCTTCTGGGCGGTAATTATGTCGGCTCACTGTGGCAACACTGAGCATCTCCCACTGGTTAAAAACTCAGATTGGCAATTACAAATGTTTTTCTTCGAATGGTTGCTTAGTAAATGGCCCCTTCTGGTGCAATCTTTGGAAACATGGTGGGAAAAATCCTAGTGTCTGTAGTCCGTAGGGATGCAAAGATTAGGAGCCTCCAAAGCCTCTCCCAGGTCTGGTCCAAGAGACCCAAGGAGAGCAGTGTTTTAGATTCATGAGTCTGGATGGGCCTTTGAGGGTCACCCAGCAACCCTGTCTCCCTAACACACAGTGACATCTGCCCCTACCTTCCCACTTCCAACAGAGGGGAAGGTGCCCCCTCTCAGGAGCCTAACTGTTCTTCTGTGGTGGGTGCCATCGCTGTCATGCTACAGACATTCAGAATGGTGAGGAGTGCACACAAGTTGGGGGGAAGGAGCAGAGGCAGAGGGAGAAGCAGACTCCTCACTGAGCAGAGAGCCCAACATGGAGCTCGATCTCAGGCCCCTGAAATCATGACTTGAGCCGAAGGCAGACACTTAACTGACTGAGCCACCCAGGTGCCATTTTGTAAATTATAAATGAGAACCCCAAATGGCTATGATTGGAAGTTTCAGGCCATGTGCTGAAGGAACACCTCCAGGCACCACCAGGGATTGAAGCTCCCATGTACGATGCAGAAATTTCTCGGGGTGTGGGGGTCAGACAGTCCCCCACTGTTACATTGTCATCTACTGCCTCTGAAGGATGGGATGGGGGGCACTGGGCAGTGGGAAGGGAGACTCCGTTGGCAGGTGGGGAAGCAGGCAGGTAAGCGAGCCTGGTGACCTGAAACTTACCCTGATCAGCTGCCAAGGGATGAGCTAAGGTTCCAGGCGGGACGCTTGACTGAGCCGAGCTGGTCACCAGAGCTGGGCACGGACCCAGGGCCACAGTCCCTGGAAAAATCTCTGTGGTGGCTCTTAGCCTGAGTGGTGCATCCTGGGTGCTCTGTGCCATTGTGGGGTGTGCTGAAGGGTTCCTGTTCAATAATTTAGGGTTAAATAATGCCATGGCACTAATAATGATACCTTGGCGAAGGAGGCAGCGGCTGCACTGTTATCTTCTCAACTTAAAACAGCCTTTAATCAGAAAATAAAATAATTGTCCTGAGGTCCTACATGTGGAAAGTGAGAGATCTGGAGAAGGCTCTAGAAATCGCCTTGTCCTTCACCGTCACTAGAGCTGACCTCTCCTTTACAAGATGAGGAAGACAGTAAGTCTTCATAAGCAAATACTTGTGCATCCGAAGAGCGGAGGCCCATTCCCGTCCCAGACGTTGAACTGCAGCCCGGCCGTGTGGGGTTGGCCAGTCTCTGCTCTTCCCTACTGATGTACAGCCCCGGGCGGAGGCCTGCGGGACGCATGAGGGCTTTCTGGCCGCTAATCGTTCCCCTGGGCAGGCCAAGCCCACTGGAAGGCGATGTTGGCTTCACCAGGGAGATTCAGAGACTCCTGAAGAGTTGTCCACGTTTTCGGTGCTTGAGTTCATACGGCCAACAGCCCCAAACCCTTGCAGGTTTGGGGACGGTCTTCAGGAAATGTGTCGTTTTAAAACTCACCTCAAGGAATCATCACTGTTTGAATGAGGACTTCAACCATATGTAGAAATAGAAGGTACTTTAAAGCAGAACTGCTATTTCTATGTTATGTTAAAAAGAAGAATGTAGGCATCAGGGACCGCTACGTATGCTCTCGCAGAGCTGCTGTCTGAGCGGGTCACCTGTGACCTCTTGGTTTTCTTCTGAAGTAGGAAAGAACCATCTGGTAGCTGTGGATGTGGCTTCTGTGAGGATAGAGTCCTTTCTGGTGGTGTTCACCACCACATCCACCGTGCCCAGCACAGTCTGAGGCCCGGTGTGCGTGCTCGGAATCCGTTCACTGGACAGGGAGCTTTGCTGAGGGGCCATGCTGGGTGTCCTCATGGAACCCCTCCTCCCCCGGGAACCTGGGGGACCCAGGGCTTCACTCCAGTGAAAGCCTCTCAAGTTTCCCTTGCAGGTGTAGGTCTCCAGTCAATTTGAAATAGGTCATTTCTTCACCTAATTGGACTTTGATAGTCTTTGCATCTGAAAATCTGATTTGGACCAGGCCTGCGGGCACCGGTGGGATTTTGGGGAATGTTCCAGGTGACTTGCAAAGCTTCTCTTCACAAGCAGCAGTGTAGGAACAATGCACGCTCTTCCCTTGTCTCGGAGTGTGGCCGGGGCTACATTCTCAGACAGGGACCGCGGTGGGGCCACTTCCAGAATGTTGTCAGGATGTGGGGACGTTCTCCATGCTGCACGTGAAACACAGAAAAGCTACCCTCAGAATAGACAGTTGTGAAAACTGGTGCCTAGCTCTCAGATCTGTTCCTGCTCAGACCTGTGCTGCTCACGCTGAGTTCCCCCGGACCCTCTCAGGCGCCAGATGGCAGGAGCCCCTTTGCCGCAAGAGGTTCACGAGTGGTCTGCAAACGGCTGAGCTGCGCCTCCCCTTCCAGCCGGAGATCGAAACCTTGAGTTGGTGGACAGGCTCGGAGTTTAAAGTCTGGTTCCAGACCCCACCCTGCCTGGCCCAAACTTTTCCTTTTTCTTTTCTTTTTTTCCCCCGACACTAATTCTCCTTTTGTTTCTTTTGCAGAGTTGGATTACAGAAGCTCCTATGAAATTGAATATATGGAGAAAATCGGCTCCTCCTTACCTGTAAGTTCTGCCTCAGGCCAGCAGGGGACTTGCTTTCCTCCCTGTCTTGTGAAAATGCAGGCGCTGGCCTCCGCCTGAGCTCAGGTCCCAAATCCAGGGTCCTCCGTGCCCACAGCGTCCTGGGTTCACAGTAAGGGTGAACTGGGACTGGGGGATGGAGGTTTGTATTCGATCCACTTCACAGGGCATTTTCAGGGAGCAAATGAGAATGCACTTAGGTTTCCTGCATTGTCACTTCCCTAGACCGAGGAAGAACTAGTCAGAGATTTCCTTAGAAAGGTGGAGCAGGGGTTTGGCGGTTTTTAAAGTGTACTATTACCTGTTTTCTTCAAATGAATTGCTTTATGTAACTGAAGATTGGTTTGCCTGGCAAGAAGCCTTTCTCCCCCGCACCCACCATCCGTTTTTCATTTGAGCGGCTGTGATGGGTTAGCTGTGCTCCCAGGCTTCCTGTCTGTTGACTGTAGAGCTCCTGGCTCTGAGCATGACCTCTCACGCCTGCTGTCGTCCAGTGAGGCCACCAGAGGTCCAGAGGCACCTGAAGGGCTTGCTGTGACACTAATGGCGCAGACATACTGCTCGTATCTTTATCTTTTTGCATCGTTCCTCGCTGCTGGGCTTGCGGCTTCTGACCTGCAGTCAGCAGACCATGAGGAAGGTGTTCGCCACACTGGGCCATCATGCTCGTCCCCCCCCATCTGATGTGGGCACCGCCCAGGCTGGGGTCTTGCCTGCCCCTGTATTTATCCCCAGTGGCCGCATGGTTGCCCATCCAGAGGGGGTGGCCAGGACTGAACAGCATGCAGCACCCCAACACCATTACGGTCCCTTTCCCCCAACACTACCCAGCAGCCCACACTCACACCTCCTCCACCTTCCTCTCCTCTCCCCTGGCCAGCACTGGCTTGCTCCTCCCTTCTGGGTGGCTCAAGAAGAAAGAAGCCTTTTCCCCGATGAGTTATTTGTCCTGTTGAAGAGAGCTCTGGTTTTCGTCTCGATAGCACCTGCAGTTGAGCTGACTTGTCCCTTTGATCCCTGCAGCAGGACGATGACCCCCCGAAGAAGCAGGCCCTGTACCTTATGTTTGACACGTCTCAGGAGAGCCCGGTCAAGTCTCCCCCAGTCCGGACGTCCGAGTCCCCGACGCCGTGTTCAGGGTACGACTTCCGTGAGGAGAGAGTTTCAGGTCAGGCCAGCCGTCCCCAGGCCTCAGCCCTGTGGCACTGCTGTCCTGGCGTGATCATGGTTTCATTTGCGGTGATGTATTCAGGCAGCCCACATCCGGGTCTCTGAGTGTCCCCACGGGCATACATGCAGGGTGGGGGGGCGTTACCCACTGCCCTTTGTCCTCTCAAAGGCTGAATGCGTGACCCCTCCGACAACCCCCCAGTGCACATACAACTTTGTCTTGTGATTTGTCCCATGGGGAGGCAGCATGCTGCCACATTCAGACCCAGAGTCCCACTCCCACCCCTACTGGCTGTGTGACCCGATGCGGTTACGTGACCTTCCTGTGCTGCCTTCTCCTCATGCGTAGAATGAAGGTAGTCATAAAACTGACGATGTGGGAATTTCATGAGGATTAATTGAGGCTCTCAGTCTTCCAGGCACCCCCCCCAACTGTGCAGTAGGGCGGGGGGTTCCTGTCCTCCAAAGCCACTGGGAGGATGAAACGGAGATGCTATAAGGAAAGCGTGCCGGGTAGACGATCCCTGTTAACATGGCTGTGAATTAGCACTGGTTAGAGTCCTGTTCTGAGCCGTGGGGCGCTGGACGGGGTAAGGGTGGGGCACCACTCTGGGGCTGGGATCCTCCCATCCCCTTACCTGCCCCTTTCTCTGAGCCGGAGTGAAAGCTCTTGCTTTGACTTCCCAAACTGACTTCTGAATCCACCCAGGGTATTGAGAACGATGGTGGTGATGTCGTCACTGCAACAGTCATGGTGACGGGCACCGTGTCAGGTGCTTCACATGCGGGCAGTATCTCCCTTGACCTTCATTGAGCACTGTCTCGTCTCCTGTCCTACAGAAAAAGAGTCACTTCCCCCAGGGCGCACCGCCAAGGGACGTGCCGTCTGCTTCACTCTAGCTTGTGCCCTCCACCAGTGGCATATGTGTTCCCAACCCTCCCTCCACAGGCCCTGAGGTGGGGCTGGACCACCCTCTCCAGCCTCCGGGCTCCTTGGCCCCCCAGCACCCGCCCCAGTTTCCCTCTGGGAATGCAGCTCTGAAGTGCGGGATCCCTTGGGGTGGTGCCTGAGTCCGGGCATCCTGGTCAATTTCATTGAGATTCCCAGTGAGACAAGTAAAGATGCTCTTTGCTTCCTCAGGTCAAGTTTTGAGGAAGCCGAAGCCCTTGTAAACACTGGGGCAAAGATCCAGCATCCTGTCACACGAGGACTGGCTCCCAACCAAGAGCCACACTTGCAGGTGCCGGAGAAATCCTCCCAGAAGGAGCTGGAGGCCATGACCTTGGGTACTGCTTCAGACGCAATTGAAATTGTAAGTGGGGTCGGAGGGGCCCGAGATCACTGGGGGCGAGGCCTGGGCTGGCTGCGTCCCATCACCAAGGGGTCCAACCCTTCAGAGCAACATTCACCTGGCACCTGGCGTGGGGCCCCGCCCAACCCCCAGACCACAGAAGCCAGCCTAGGAGACCCCACACCATAGCCATGAGAGAAAAGCTCTTCCTTCTCACCAACGGGGTTTTGCACGTACCTCACTGCTTTATTTGCCTTCGGGGTTCTTGATTTTCCACTTTAGTCTCCTGGGGCTGGACTGCTGCTTTGGAGCTGTTTTCAGTCTGTACCCTGCTTCTCCATACCCTAGGGCAAAGGGCAGAGAATGGTAGGGCAGGGGACGCTCCTTTTGGGGAACACTTGGTTTTCCTGGGCCTTGGTGATGGGAAATCCTTCCTGTTTGTAGACCTATTTATATCCCTCCCCCACCCCGCCAACTGCTCTGGAGGCTTGCAGAGCAAATAGACCCCCTGAACATCTAAAATGGGCCATCCTTCTAGGTAAATTTTTATTTTTATCTCTTTTACCTCCTTAACAGTCCCTAAGAGGGTTTGAGGTCGTTGACTTAGTTACTTTTAGTGTTACTTTTGTTGTCCTGTGTTAGTAGACCATTCTCATGCATCAACTATTTATTGAGCACCTACTGTGTGGAAGTTAGATGCTGGGAAGATATTAGTAAGCAAGAAGAAAGTAGATGTGACTCAGACTGTCTCAGATAGACACTGTGGAAGGACTCGTGCATGATTCAACTTCTACAAAGTTGGCTTCTGATTTGGGAGTCTCCCTAATCTACCCAGAGACACTTTTTCATTTGAAATCGTCTTTCTATTATTTAGAAAATGACCTTGACCAAAATCTTTGACACTTATACTTGGAGGTATTTTCTTCATGAGTTCTACTATGTTTAGAAAACCCTTCAACTGCCTGGTCTCACCCACCAAGATTTTCAAATAAATAAGTAAATAGTAACTTTCCTTCCACCGATTGGTTAGGGAGTGAGGGTGGTGTGGGGGTGGGCGGGCACCTAAGGCTGTGCTTCTGGGGGAGGGATGGGGCCTGTCAATCTCAAGATGCCCATTGTCAGCAGGGTGGGAATTAGTCCAGATGAAAATACTCTCTTTAGCCTTAAGTCAGAAATGTCCAGCAAATAGGTTGGTGGTCCTTGCTTGGAATCGATGTCACTCTGTGTCTCCTCTATTTTTCCTCTGTGTCCTCCTCTGCTGGCCTTCAGACAGCTCCTGAGGGCTCCTTTGCCTCTGCTGACGCCCTCCTCAGCAGGCTAGCTCATCCAGCCTCTCTCTGTGGCACGCTTGACTATCTGGAACCCGACTTAGCAGAAAAGAACCCCCCAGTATTTGCCCAGAAACTTCAGGTTTGTAGCCCACGTGTGACCTTTTGGGAGTTTGTGAAAACCTCAGTAGAGAATGAATGCCAAACCCCAAATGCAATGAGGCAGGATCTAACGAGGTATTGCTGGAAATGCTCCAAATGAAATCTCTTCCCCCTCAAAGACTGAGGTATGGGTGTTCTTGATCCAAGACGCCAAAATGATATAAATTGTGTGATTGCATATGGGACAAACCATTTGTATTTCAGTTGGGAAATTGGACCCAAACAGTCATTTTTCAGAAGATTTGATAGCCCCCAAAGCAGTTTCTGTGATTTACTCACAGAACCAAGGGTATTAGATCACCATCGAGCCACGTATTTCTATATACCGGAGGGGCGGCTTACCTCAGACTCCCATTGAGATAACATCTGGACTCGGTCTTACATCTGGAACCAAAACAATTACCTACTCTTTGCCTTAAACTTGGCAACTTAATTTGATACCCTCTAGACTAAGACCTTCAGAGCAAACCTGGAGAGATTGTTAACAGTGGTTTGAGAATGCAAAACCATTCATGGAAACTGTTGACCATCTTGACATTAAACAAACAAAAAGGAAAGAAATGGAAGGAAACAGTGCAGTAAAAATTTTGATCCTATTTTAAAAATCCTCTCATATTTGACCACACGATCCTTCCCGACAGACATTCTGAAGGGCAATTAAAAAAAAAAAATTAAACACTTATTTCATGATCTGCTGAGGTGTTAATTGTGCAAGAAAGCCAGAGCGTGTGTTTTTCCTGAGTACCTGTCATGACACATTCACGTGGCGCATTCATTTCTTGGATGTGGGACGCATTGACATCCTGTCTTGATGCATTTCCCCTGCGATTTGCTCATCCCCCCACCCCTCGGACAGGAGGAGTTAGAATTTGCCGTCATGCGGATAGAAGCCCTGAAGCTAGCCAGGCAGATTGCTCTGGCTTCCCGTAGCCGCCAAGACACCAAGGTACGGGTTTGCTGCTGCCGTGCACTGCCTCCTGAGAATGTGGTGTGGTCCAGAAGTTTCTTTGCTAACCATTGGCCAACCAGGCAATGTGGGGATTCTACAAAGTAGTCTAAAATTTTCTAAAAAGCTTAAAGCTTAGCTCTCACGTAAACAGACGCTGAGCACATGTCTAAGATCTGCTTAACTCGGTAATGAAGGAACCAGCAGGCTGGTAAAGCGGGTTCAATGGAGGAAAATGGCAGAACCCAATATAGAGTCAGTGGAACAAAGAAGGCCAGACCCTTACTGCAATCTTACTGCAAAGTTTGATATAAAACTGGTTAATTCTGACTAAACAAGACAATCGAATATAACCTTGGAGGTTTTTTTGTTTGTGTTCTGCGAAAATCATTTCCTTCTCCGCTGAACAGAAATCATTTGCAACTTTTCTATTTTCTACAAGTTAATATCTAACTGTATTGAGACCGGACCCTAATCAATAGTAAATAGTGAAACCGAGACCTTCCTGAGACCTCGGATGGCCCCTTAGGCCAGAGTCCATAGAATTACAGAAGGGCAGATGGTACATATTTTAGGCTCTGTGGACCATCTGGTCTCTGTCACAGCTTCTCTGCTCTGCCGTGGTAGCTCAAAAGCGGCCACAGACAATGTGTAGATGAACGGGTGTGGCGATGTTCCAGCAAAACCCTTTTTACCAAAGAGGACATTGGGCCATTTGGCGCACACACCATCATTGGCCAAGCCCTACTCTGGGGTAGAGTAAGATACTGACAGAGCACGCAGACATCTTTTTGCCTGGCTTCCAAGTTTGGAGTAATTATTCTTAACAATTTGAATGAGTCGCTGACGGCGTGCAAAACTGTGGCCCTCTGAGGTTCGGGCCTTCCCTCTGGGCTGATGGGGAGCTGTGGTCTCTGAGGAGTTGCTTCATTCCCCCGCCCCACCCCCATGCCGCACCCTGCATTGGGCAGCCCGGCGCGCTCTGTGGCCTTGAACGTGTTGGTGAACCTCTCTGGGCCTCCGTTTTTCCAGCCGTGAGATATGGCTACTAACAGTGCGTGTGCAGGTTGCTGTAAGGGCTACAGATGGTGCGTGGAGGACGGCGCCGTGCCTGGCTTACAGTAGGTGTGCAGTAAATGACAGCTGCTCTTGGTAGCTAACCTTCACTTTTGCCTCTGTTACCTGATCGGACACTCACAGCATCTCTACCATGGGGGGTCCAGGTCCCATTTTACAGATGGGGAAGTAGAGTCATGAAACGGGTCCGAGGCCTGACAGTGCTTCACTGACCCCGCAGGAACGAGGACTCCAGTCTCCAGATGGAGCCCCTTGCCTGTCGCATCTCAAGGAACAGCTCACTTGGTGCATGATCAGGCGTTCATGGGCTGCTTCTGCCTTCAGGGCCTCCCACATGTGGTTCCCCTGGAAACTGTCCGCAAGGTGGGGGGCCCCCTCCCAGAGACATCTCCCAGTGAAAGAAGGTAGTCGCACTGTGGGTGTCCAGACTGGGAACGCTGGGACCCAGGGCAGGGACAAGAACGTTAATACACGTTGCTGACGTCCTTGTTCTCATTGTCAACCCGTGAGCTTGGGTTTAGTTTCCATGAGAAAGATTTTTAGAAAGCATCAAACAGTGAGGATTTGTTTCCCCATTAGATTTATTTCTTGATCTCTTTGGGGAATGGTTTAAGGACGGAATGCATTGCTTTGAGTCTGGCCACCATAACTACCGTATCTTCCTGTCCGGAAGTTTGAGGCAGGATTGAGCATGTTCTAGTAAGAGTTCGGATTGAGTGTGGAATGTTCTGGAGTGCCTGCTGGTGCCCCCCTGCCTCCTTCCTCCGGGGACGCATCAGAGATGACAGTCGGCAAATATTGGCTGCCCACTGACTTCCTGTCAATGACAGCCTGTTTTCACACCCCGTGTCCCGCTTTTGATGTAGAAAATATTGTCACACGACTCCACCGCGTGTGGGTCGGAGGGACGGCCCCAGCTACCTCCCTCTGTATTTCAGACGGATCTGCTAAAAGAAACACGGGTGGGGGTAGAACCGGCTGGGAGTGTGAGGAACATTCTTCCCAGCCATGGTAACTTGTACCACTTTTTGGGTTCTGTGGGTTTCTTGCTCACGTCGCTGCTTGATTGCCCCTCGCTGCACTGGAAATTGCTGATGTAGAGAAAGAGGAAGAGCAGCTGTGTATCTCATTTGCTCTTTTTTCTGCCCATAAATTTCAGCGGCAGGTGACATAGCCCAGTCTTTTTGGCAGCATGGTCTTCCACGGTTGCTAACACAAAAATGAAATCACTTGGAATGAAAAGAAATCACTTGGAGGGCAGAAAGCAGCCTGAAATACAGCGGCGGTGATTCCTGGTCGCTCCTATGGGCAGTTTCCCTTGACATCTCCCTGTAGACGGAAAGCCAGCTGACCTGACCTTCCAAGGACCGCAGTGGGGTTTCCTGTCTCATTAGTCTGAAAATGTTAAGAGAGGAGGAAGATTCCACGGGGCTGGGGTATTGGGCTGGAGCTCCTTACTATTTTGCTTCCACACACTTCCGGCTCAAGTGAGTTCGGTGGAATCCTCCCGGGGCTCATCGGACCAGGGTGGCCGGCTGTGTGGTACAGCAGCCCCGAATGTAACCAGGATGGATGGAACGGAAATGTCCTATCTGTGTGGCTTTGCGAGGGTACAAGGCCCATGGGAGATGGATTTAATTTGTGTATGTAACAGATACTGGTGGCGATCCTCAAAGCCACTGGCCTTTCTGGATGAGGGGACCCAAATATAAAGAACGAAGGATGTGTCTGGGTCATGTAGGAACAAGGATCCTACAAACAGCAAGCTTCAGGACCGGAGGAAAGTCCCAGAAAGCAGGCCCCTTTGGGAGGGCAAGGGTGCTCATCTCTCTCCTTCTCCAGGAGTCCTGGTTGATAAAGGCAGACCTGGATTTTAGGGGGGCGGAGAAGGGGTTAGGTCTGGGACAGCCTGAATTGGTGAGCGGCCTGACAGCAGGGGCGCCTTCTCTAGTGCTGTGTCCGGAAACCGCCTACCACTCCCGGCGTTTCACAGCGCGATGCCTGAAAGCCGCAGGAACATCTCGAGCAGGGACAGAGGCCTGGCACATGGGTTTCAGCTTCTGTTTGCCAGTTCGGGGAATTGGCGGTCATCGCCCGCAGCCTGTGGTGAGAAGGATGGAGGCCGTGTCTTGACTCGTGGGAAGGAGTGGCCAGTCCGGTGGCTGGTGGCGCCTCCTGTGGGCGTGAATAGGGTACATGCTGAATGTCTTCCTCATGGTTGTCATCCTGAGCTGCTGTCGAATTTGGATGCGGCAGCTTCCCAAGGAGAGGCCCCTCTCCTGCCCCACCTGGCCCCTCCCCATGACCTTGGCCCCGCTTGCTGTGGTCTCCCAGCCGGATCTAGACTCCTGGTCCACACCCCGTGCACACCTCTCCCGCCGTGGTCATGGCCCACCCACGGGCTGGCTCCCACGGACAGGGACCCCACCTTGGTCCCAGGTGTCAGCTTCCCCTGAGGCCTAGCGACAGGGAACCCGCCACAGGGAGCTCTGTGAGCCTGGGTGAGTGGCAGGACTGCAAGGCCAGAAGGGCCCCAGGCATGCAGTCTGCAGGGCTGAGGGTGACGGTGCCCTGGGGGTGCCCTCAGGGACCCAGATCTGAGTGAGTGGATGGAGGGGTTGGAAGTTGGTTCCAAGGCTCCTGCTCCTTCTGAGTTGTGGCCATTTCACATTTTAATTTGTGATTCTCTTGGCTTTGGGCTTCTCCAAAGCAGCCAGTGGGGCCTTATGCAAGAGAAAACAAAGCTTAATCAAAGCCTGATGTTAAAATATCAGCGAGAAACAAACCTGTCTCCCTTAGAAATGATTCTTGGTTGTAAGAGAAAACCAGGGTGTGTACCTTGAATTTCGTTAACATGCAGCTACTCCAGGCTGTAATTCAAATGGATTCTGAAGTCATCTGTTCCTTTATTGAAAACACCAGGTGGCGGGGTGACAGGGATCTGGAGTCACTATGTGGTGGTTAACCATTGTGTTTACTTAGAAAGCTCATTAATGTATTTATTCTTCATTCCCTTCCTTGTCGTACAAAGGACTTAGGCAACTTTAAGGTCATCAATTCCTGCATGGGTCGGGTTTCGCTTCTGCCCAGCATGTTCAAGTTAGTTTTAGTTCATTTCCCCTCGCACTTCAGAGGGCTGGCTTGTGTCGAGTCAGAATTGAATCTCATTCTGGGAAACCTTTTGGCCAAATCCCCTTAAATCCTCCATTTTTTCATCTTCCAAAGGCCCATGATGCGTTAAATGGTGTCTAGTGTTCTTTCCATTTTGAAATTTTATTCTGATTTTTTTCCAAAGGACACATTATTTTACTTAAAAAGTGAGAGGAACAGTTTTGTTTTGTTTTTTTCAGTCCTTTTCAGAATCTTGTGTCTATGAATTTCCTCCATAAATACAAACGGAGTCTTATTGTCTGGGTATAATTTTCTTTTCTTTTCTTTTTTTTAAAAAGATTTTATTTATTTATTTGACAGAGACAGAGACAGCCAGCGAGAGAGGGAACACAAGCAGGGGGAGTGGGAGAGGAAGAAGCAGGCTCATAGCAGCAGAGCCTGATGTGGGGCTCGATCCCATAACGCCGGGATCACACCCTGAGCCGAAGGCAGACACTTAACCACTGTGCCACCAAGGCGCCCCTAATTTTCTTTTCTTTTCTTTTCTTTTCTTTTCTTTTCTTTTCTTTTCTTTTCTTTTCTTTTCTTTTTCTTTTAATTTTTATAAAAGATTTATTAGTTTATTTATTGGAGAGAGAGAGACAGAGAGCAAGCAGGGGGAGGGGCAGAGGGAGAGGGAGAGAGCATCCTACCCCCTGCTGAGCCCAGAGGCCAAGGAGGCGGGGCTCGATCTCATGATCCTGAGATCATGACCAGAGCCAAAAAGAAGACCTCTGGGTGTAATTTTCTATTTACTTCCTGAGACGTTTCCCACTTGACAAGTAGAGCCTTGAAAACATTTCAAACAGCAGAGATTAACCCATACACGGTTGAGGCTCCTCAGCCATGGCCTGGTGGCATGCTTTCTTCCGAGAGGTCAGCTTGCCTGCTTCTGTGCCATGCTCAAATGTCCTGTAATGGAGGCTTCTTTAGGACCTGAGGATGCAAAGATGATGGCATCCCATTTGACAGGACAGTGTGTCTCCAGGGTCTGGGAGAACAGGGGACTGGGTGCTCCCTCCCCTCTCTGACCGGAGTAATCATTCCGGTCCCCCTGCAGAGGGAGCCCACATACTCAAGGCCAGATAGCGTGAGTGAAACCCCAGCCCATTTTTAGGACAACCAAAACCATGTCATTGACTGTGCATGTGTACAACTAACTGGGCCTAACTCTGCCGTCTCCAGTCCTATCCATTAAATTTCTGCCCGAGTTTTCTAAGATACTTCAAGTTCTTTCTCTCTGATGCTGTGGTGGGGTGAGGTCACCTGTGCTTGAGATGGACGAGAGAGTACCTTCATGGGCGCCCCTTCCCCTCATCGTTGGGTCTTTGATCTTGTCTGCTTCCACTTCCAAGAGCAGTCCTCACTGTTCTTTCTCCAGATCTCTCCTCCTCCCCGACCTGGGTGTTGTGTTCACAGCTTACCTGCCATCCGTTTCCCCAGGAAGCTGCAGTCACACTCAGACTGGCAGACCACCATTAATTCACACTGATTTGGACTCTAGGAATCAGGGTGGCGGCTTGCCTTGGCAGCCCCACCAGCACCAGGAGGTTAATGCATAGGACTGAGAGTGTGCTTGGTTTGGAGTCTCTCGCAGTAGAATTAGACTGCCGGCCCCCGCTGTGCTGGTTGATGATGTCCTAACATGGCCTTTCAAGTGTGATGGAAATGGCTGAGCTTTTTGTGCAAACGGAGGAGGAGCAACCACGGTCCTCTCCTCCCTCCCTCCCAGGAGGCTAGTGGCTGTCCTGGACGGTCAAACCAGTGTCGCTTGTGGGTGGGGGCCAGGAATCCCACCACTCGTTGAGGGTCTGATCAGCAGATATGGATGTTGTCATTGATCCAGATTTCCATGCTGCTGTTCACACAGCAGACTTCAGACAACATAGCTGCAAAAGTAACTCTTCCCATGAGGCATCCAGAAGCTAGCTTTGGAAAGTGACGTTGGTTGATAGCCACGGCAGGCCTTAAGCTTTGTGTGAGCATATTCTTGCAAACGGAGCTAAACACATGCCCCCCCCATGCCCCACCAAACTGAAATGCGGACAGTCTTACAAAAACGATCAGATCTGCAGTTATTGAAAACTAGGCAAATGTAGATTAGAATTCAGCATCGTTCACCATCAGGCTTTTATTTGGGGAGCGGAGCCTGCTGGAAAATGGCCTTGGTTCTTAAGCACTGTGCCTAAATGCCTCTGCGTCTGATAAATGGCCGTGATAAGCAGGCCCCAGACAGGCTTGACTCCCAAAGAGGGGAGCTGGGGAGGCCGCTGCCGCTTGCTTCTTTGTCTGCCGGTGCAGGTGCCAAATGATCGATTTCCATAGATTGTATCCGGCCTTCCCCCACTCATCAGTCCAAGCATTTTCTCATACTTTTGATGTTCTTTGTTTCAAAACCATACAACTGACCCATTTGCGAGAGGATGAATGCAAATCCTCTTTGTCATAGGAGTGAAATTAACTTTTTTTTTTTTTAATTAAAAACCACTCCACAGAGAGAAGCGGCCCACCCAACAGATGTCTCCATCTCCAAAACAGCCTTGTACTCCCGCATCGGGACGGCCGAGGTGGAGAAGCCCGCGGGCCTTCTGTTCCAGCAGCCCGACCTGGACTCCGCTCTCCGGATCGCCAGAGCGGAGGTAGTGTGACATGGGTGCGGCTCGGGGAGCCGGCTCTGGTTGCCCCGGCAAAGCTCCGGTTTCTGCCACATGGAAATAAATATATATATACCCACGGTCCACGAAGCCAGCATCTTTGGACACAGTCTTTCTCCTGCAACCTCTGTGGGCAGAGACGGGGTAGCAAACCGTCTTTGATCTTCCTAGACACCAGTGTTTAACGAGCCTCTGTGGCCTTGTTTGATTTATAGCAGAAAGCATCTGCCTTTAGTTGCTCCCTGGTGGGGCATTGTGAGAGTCTGATATCTGGTTTATTTCTGTCTCATGCTCCAGGAAATTCTCTCCATACAATTACTGTTTGGCGTAGGAAGTTTTAATGCTACGTTTATTCAATGTCTCCTTATCTTGGGTCTGTGAATTGCGCAGATCTGAATTCACTCCTCTGGGGCTCACCTTTCTCTTCTCCCTGATGCCAGATCATAACCAAGGAGAGAGAGGTCTCAGAGTGGAAGGACAAATATGAAGAAAGCAGGCGGGAAGTGATGGAAATGAGGTCAGTTGTGATGCTTCCTGGTACCTGGGGGTGGGGGGCGGGGTGCTTACCTGTGGTCTCGTAACAGCTGGTGCGGCCTATGAACAGTGTCTTCCCAAAACTTACCTGTTTTTCGTGAGACAAGGTTTATATATTCACAGGAGTATTTTTAGTAATATTACTGTTATTAAAATATCATGTACCAGAGCTAAATATTGCAAACAAATAAATACATTTGCACTCAGCTTCCCAATTCCACCCCGCTCAGGTAACGGCTCTCCGTTTCCGGTGTATCCTTCCAAGAAATTTCCGTTTCTGATTGCAAGTGTGTGAATGTGTCCCTATGCAGACGCCTTTTTAATTCCAAAGTAGAAATGTACATCATTCTATACTCTTTTTTTAACTTAGCAAATCTTTTTTTTTTTAAAGATTTATTTATTTATTTATTTTAGAGAGAGAGTGAGCATAATTGGGAGGGGCAGAGGGATAGAGAATCTCCAGCAGCCTCCTTGCTGAGCTCGGAGCCCCATGGGGGGCTCGATCTCATGACTCTGAGATCACAACCTGAGCCGAAACCAAGAGTCGGATGCTCAACCAACTGCACCACCCGGGGGCCCCTGACTTGGCAAACCCTGGACAGATTTTTATATAACTTGACCTCATTGTGTAACAGTTTTCATAGTCCTTATACAGTTCTAATGTGATGAACTTCACCAGTCTCCATGGATAAACAGGTTATCCCCGGAATTTTATCCGAATGGTTTATTTCCATTTGCTGCATTTATATCAAGAGTATAGGAGCCACTACCCAGTAGGTGCCTCCCACGTGCCATGTGCTGTGCTTTTGGCTGAGACACACAGTCTCTGTTTCTCCCCATGGCCCTCAAGAAGGGATCGTCAGCCCCATCTGACAGTGGAAGGCTCAGAGAGGTTAGGTGACTTGCCCGAGGTCCTGGAGCTTCTAGTTAGAAGAATGTGAATTTGAATCTACTTTTCCGATCCCAAAACGCAAGCTCTTTCCGTGATGCCTGGGGGCCTCCCTCCCTCGTTGTCCCATCGGATGCAGCTTTTGGCCCTTCGTTTTCCTTTATGATTCATCATCATCTGAGAAGCTCAGAAACATCTCTGGGGTAGAACTTACCCTTGGGATGTGATCTTAAAAACGGTATCACAAGTGGCATTTTTACAGAAACTTTGGCCCAAACCATCCCGGGTTCTAGCTGCTGCCGCCGCCAAGTCTGAGAACGGCTCCTGGGGGCACAGGTCATTTTTTTCCACACACCTGCCCTTCTTCAGCCCAAGCTGAACTGACACATGGGTTTTCCACTTGCAAGGGGAAGACGGGTTACAGCATGATCCTTTTAACAAGACAGAAGACCTGGCGTGATGCTGAAAATAGGCTTGCTTCATTTTTAAGTCTCAAAGTTTGAAAGTAGGGAATAGATGAATTTTTAAAAATTGGTTGAAGAATTAGTACATTTTTTGTGTATTTAATTGCAGTGGCAGCTGCTGGTTATCAGAATCGGCTGCCTTCCTGGCTACCGTTTTAAGTAGCAAACAAATGATTTAGGTAATCATAGCCCCTGTTTCCTAGGTCAAATAGTATCTTCCTGAAAATTCTCCTGGTAGTTCCTTCTTCCTCCTGATGTTTTTTTGTGACCACGTCTGAAGGTGAATCCCTGTGTGCTATTCACATTCACACTGAGGCCCTGCGGTGGCATCATTTGGAAAATTTCTTTTATCTCTCTTTTTTTTTTTTTTTTTTTTTTTTGGTAGGGGAATGGAGGAGGAAGCAGCTTGGCTGTAATGTTTTCTCTGACCATGAAAGCAGGGCATGTTGGGAAGGCTAGAAGTTCCATCTCTGGGGGCTCCCCTGGGGGCTTCCAGGGGTGCTGTTTACTAACCACTATGGTAGGATTCAAGTGTCGCCAGCTGGCCCAGCTGTGCTTATGTTTGAAGACCCACATGTCACCGCTGGAGCCAGACCAGGCCACGTGAAAATAGGGCTCGGCTTCCTAGCTGCTTTGGGGTCTGTCCCTTAGCTCTATCTGACTGGCCTCATCTGTGAAAAAGGGTGGATCTTAGCGCCTCGGGGCAGTAAGGCATATGGGGTAAGAAAAGGCTCCCGAGGCCACGTCTGGATTAGAATCCTAGCTCTGCCACTTTGTAGATCTGAGAAAGGTTCCTGGGTGACCCTGGGCCTCAATATTGCCATCAGCAATTCTGGGGACCGTCAGAGCACCACTCCTTGGGGTCACTATGAGGACGTGATGCCAATATGGTACGACTGAAGCAGCTTTGGAGCACAAGTCTCCCCACGCCGCTGGAAGGGCACGGCCCTTACCTGCCGAGGTCCCACCTCTGTCCTTGGTGGTGATGGGTTTAGATGACGCCGCCTCCAAGGTCCATCGCTGTTTTGTGATTCAGGGATACAAGGAGGTATTGATTAATGGTGTAGGATTCAGAAAGAACCCAAGTGGGCTCATGGTGTGACTATCTTTTTTGTTGTGGGTGGGCTCTTGGGTGAGGCACTGTCCTTGGAGCCAAGGTCAAGAAGCCAGTGACAGACACCCAGCAGCTATGAGGCCTTTAGACTTTGCAGAGTGCCTTCTGCTTCCACTGACCCATTTAACCTCATTTAACTCCCCCACGGCCCTGAAAGTCAGGGTCTCGGGTCATCCTCAACATACCAGGGAGTGAGTGGAGTCCCCAGTGTCTGGGACCAGCTGTAATCAGGGTCCTGACTCTGTTGGTGGTTAGCAGTTCTTGGTTCTTTTATGTCTTTTTTTTTTTTAAAGATTTTATTTATTTATTCGACAGAGATAGAGACAGCCAGGGAGAGAGGGAACACAAGCAGGGGGAGTGGGAGAGGAAGAAGCAGGCTCATAGCGGAGGAGCCTGATGTGGGGCTCGATCCTATAACGCCCAGGATCACGCCCTGAGCCGAAGGCAGACGCTTAACCGCTGTGCCACTCAGGCGCCCCTTCTTTTATGTCTTTTTTGAGAGTTTCCCTCCAGAAGGTTGACTTTGGAAGGTCTGGGTCTTTCCCCCCGGGGCAGCAGTGAAGCAGTCCTACAAGCAAGGGGTCTTAGTGCTTTTGTGTAGCTACGGTTTGTGGAAGCTATCCAAGAAGGCTACTGTCCCCCATCTCCCTGCCCCCGACACAGGCGACTAAGTAGTAGCCCCTGGGCCTTGAGGAGCTTCTTCTGCTCATGTACTATGATGCCAGATGTGTGAGATGTTCTAGAAAATTCAGATAAAACGTTGATGAAGTTCAGAGGAGAAATCAGGGAAGGCTTCCTGAAGGAGATAGCATTTGAATTGGACATTGAGAAGCAGCTAAGACAATGAGAGGTGGAAATAGAGCAGGGAAGGTCATGGAGGTGAGAAACCCGTGTGTTCAGAGTTGTGCACTAGGAAAATGAACCTACTTGGGTGTGCAAGAAGAGGGTTGAGGTTGGAGGTGAACCTAGGGGGGTGAGCCAGCTATGCCAAATAAACAGGACTTGCCTCTAGTGTCTTGGTCAGGCTGCTGATGTCCAGCCCGTGGACCCTAGTATCAATTAGAAACCGTCCTCTTGTCACGGTCCCAATGTGTTTTTGCTTCTCTTACAGGAAAATAGTGGCGGAGTATGAGAAGACCATCGCTCAGATGATAGGTGGGTGTCATGAGGGTTGGGCTCAGGCTTACCTGAGGCTTCTAACCCATGGGGAGGGCTTTGAAGGTGGACTCTCAGCGTGTGTTCGTGTTAGGCCCCTCTTAGACCATGAAGTCCTCCAGGGAGAGACCAGAGCATCACAGAATGTGAGCCTGGGGGCCTCCTGGAAACACACGCGAGCATGCCCTTAGCACTATCTGCGCTCACCTCCAAGGCCACCCTTGAGCCAGGACTGCCCGCCTCATGGGGAAACAGATTTGGGTCGGTTCCTAGGATGTTTGGGGGAGTTTTTGCTCATGGGAGAGATTAAGAATCAAATCCCTAAACTAATTTGGACTCAAGTGACAAAATCCTCCGCCTCACGCAGGGTTCTTGGGCAAGGATAGTGGAACACGTGGCAGCCCTAACGCCCTCCCCTCCTCTCCCCTCCCTCCCTCGATTTACCTGATCTCACGGAGATGGGCACTGACTCAGAATCCATCGTAGCCCAGAGTCCCTGGCAGCCAGTACCGATGCTGCCTTGGCCTGCAGTAAAAAAAGACAGCCTCAAGTCATGAGTTACACCTACCTGACTCTTTTTTTTTAATAATAATAATGAGAAAAGATCGTGCAGAAGTTCTAAGGCTGTTTTTACACTGATGATCACTGTTCAAAAATGATGTTATGACTTGGCAGGAGGCGGAGGGGCGGGAGGGAGGAGATCTTTCTTTATCTAGTTATTTAATTTGCTGCTTAAGTCTGTGATACCAGTTTCAAGAAAACCTTTACTCCTAAGGACATATGGAGTAAAAAATCCCGGCTCACCGCAAACCAGTTTCTGTGTCAAAGCTGGACGCTGGGTTAACGAATGACTCCTCTCTCTCAAACATTTGGATACAAGTCACACCACACCTCTGGCTGGTCCCAAGACAAATATGAGAGCAGGCTTGGGAATGGTGAAGAGGCCGACAACTGAGTGCTTTTATTCAAAGGAGCTTTCATTTTGCTGTATTATAATAAGGGCCATTTCTCCCAGATCTCGGGGAAAGCCCATTCAGGGGTGTTTCTAAGGATCAGCTCATGGTATATGCTTTCTATCAAATAAAACCTCTTTATTAAATTGGTATAAGAATTTATGAATACATATGGAGGAGATAAAAAACAAAACTCTTGGCACTGAAACTGCCTGTAAGAGTAGTCAGGAAGAAGGATTTATGTCTTCCAATATATAGCGTTTGGCACGCTGAGCACAACCTTTTGGCCTCCTGGAGTCTTGGGTTGTGAAAATACCCCTCAGACGTATGGTGGCTCATCTGGAAATTTCCTTCTGCATCTCAGAGTTCTACGCTGTCATTTTTGCTCTCGGTGATGACATTTGGGGCAATATTGAGATGGGGGTAAGAGGGCGCGAGCTTTGCCCCTGAGGGAAGGCTGCCCAGAGCCATCTGGTGCCCCTCAGCTGACAGTCTGGATATACGCAGACATTCCCCCTGAAAACTGAAGAGGCGGCTCTGTCTGCCTGCCTCAAGTGGTCTGTCATTTTTGGACAGAAAAGGTGATTCCACTCTGATTTCCTTGCAGCATATTTGCAGGTGAGAGAAGTTAAAAGAACATTTCAATGCTAGGCAAGCTGAGTGTGTGGAACCCTGACTCCAGGGGTTATGTCTACGCACACCCACCCCCAGCACCCCAGCCCCCTCTCCCGGGGAGACCTGGTATGTTTGGCCCGAGGATCCATCTCTTCAAGAGCTGTGATCTCACCCCTCCAAGCCTTTTCCTGTTCGGGGGTGTTCGAACATTCCCGACGGCTCCACGAGCCCCCTCCAGTGTCCCGAGCGTCCAGTGGCACTGTCACTCCATGGGGGGGGCGGTGAGAGCGCATGTCCGCCCCCGGTTCCCCATCCTCGTTCATCCTCAGTGTTCTCTGCATCAACCACTTCTCAGACCTTGTCCAGCAGGTGGCACATCTGTGGCTGTCATCCCGTCAGTCACTACTGCAGGGGATGGGTGAGGGCTGCTGTGGGTTTCGAGGTCCTTGTCACCTTGTAAAAAGGCAGCTTGGGGCTGGGGCACAGCTGGGACTCAACTGTCGCTGTGGGCGGCACCTGCCTCCTTTCTGGGCAGGGCGTAAGTCCCCGTATGTGGAAGCATACCCACATGACTCATTTGGGTCCCCTACCCTGTCTTCTGGTTTTCACCCATCTCACCAGCATCCCGGCGGGAGGGAAAACTCAGGCCCCAAAAGCTTGGCAGTTCAGGACAGAATGAACATCAGTAGTCTTTTGAAGTGAAAACCAGGTTCCACCCCACCGACATGACCTCCTCCTGGCTCCCACCCGGCTCTCTGGCTTCCATGTAACCCTCACAAATATTCCACGCCAGCCTGACATCTGTCCTGCCATCATCGTCCGTTCTCGTGCCATGTTACTAAAACCGAGTTCAAATATTGACAATTTAGGATTCCAAACAAAAAGAGACCTCTGTGCTTTTTGCATTCCTGGTTGTTGCAATTGATTTTTTTTTTCTGCTTTTCTAACAACTGCTCTGATTATCTGTTTTGCTTCCATTTTCTGTTGCTTCTTGCCCTTTGCTTGCAAAACAAACAGGCAAGCCTGGTAAGTAAATGCTTTTCACTTAATTTAACACCTGCCCATCACACCCCGTGTTGGTTGGTTTGTTTCTGTTTTTGTTACTTTTGCTATTGTGTATTTGCTGCATTTCTCCAACCCCCACACCTCCCTCCCACCAACATGGTTTAATAATGATTTGCCTTAAAAAGCCAGAAACCTCTCCAGGGGCATTGTTCTGTGGTTGAGGCTAGAGCGTTTTGAGTTTGGGGCTGATTTCCTGATTTGAAGAACTTGACTGCATTTGTAATTTACAAAAAGATTGGCGATGCGTTCTCACCTCATCGGTCTCCTGGGAACCGGGAAATTCTATTTTTACAAGCGTTTATGGGGAGGACAGGAAACCTGAGGCAGGCTAAGTCTCAGATCCAGGAAATCAGATGGACTCTGTTTGATAAATGGCTCTTTACAAGCCAAGTGAAGTGTATACGTGGCCTCAGATCAGCCCGGAATGTGCACTGTGCTGTGTGCTGAGGACTAATGAAGCAGCTAAAACTCAGAGTAAAAATCAGTGTTCGGTTACTGGTGAACCTTTGAAGCGTCTTTTCTTTTGGGAGTCTAGGTGTGGCCACTGTATGTTACAAAGCTCCCCCTTTATAAGTTACTGAGATGCGACATCACGCCAGTTTGGGGGAGCCGGTGATGCTGTCCATAATGGGTCACTGATCCTGGGCTCTTACTGTGTGTCAAAGGCTTTATATACATTTTCATGTAATCTTTCCCCAGACGCCATGAGATAAATACTACGAGCCCCTCTTTCAGCTCCGGAGGCTGAGACTCACGGAGGTTAAAAAGCCCGCCCAGGGTGGCCGGGCTGGGACGTGGCAGAGCCAGGGTGGAACTGGAGAGGCAGGGTTGGAGGGACATCAGGTGTCTTCCGGGCCCATGGCTCTCCACGCATGGTCCCTGGAACTGCCGCCTCAGTATCATCAGGGAACTTGTCACAGATGCGGCTTCTCGGCCCCACCGCAGACCTGCCAGATAGAACCCACTGGGTGGGGTCACCGCAGCTTGTGCTCAGACAAGCCCCCCTCATTTGGGTGCACACTCACGTGTGACAACTCCTTCATTTTGGAGATGAGGCCCCGGGCCCCTGAAAGTCTTTTGAGTAAGTTTATCTCACAGCTGGAGCTAAACCCCAGGATGTGCCCCCCGCCCCCATTCTGGGTGCTTCCCTGCACAGCACACAGCAAGAACAGGCCTAACTTCAGGACACAGGAAGATACCTGTCTACCAGGAACCTAAGGGAAAGACCCCAAACCAGCATCCCTCTGCTTTTTTTTTTTAAGTTTTTATTTAAATTCCAGTCAGTTAACACACAGTGTGATGTTAATTTCAGGTGTGCAAGATAGTGATTCAACACTTGCATACAACGCCCGGTGCTCATCACAAGTGCCCTCCTTGATTCCCAGACGCCCCCTGCTTTTAAGGGAGCTCCCAGGTCTGCTACTAAGAAGCCGGTGGAGACACATGGTCACGAGCACAGCTTTGGGTTGGGGTCAGGGTCTGTGGCCAGGCTCTACTCGTTCATTCGCGGCATGGATGTGTTGAGACACCCTGTGTCCTAGGCCCTGGGATAGAAAAGTGGACAAAACAGACTTCTGCAGCGTGCATTCTGGACAAACAGACAGCCGGCAGACACATGTGCACATGCCCGTCTGGCCATGGCTGGGGAGAGAATGGACTGGAAAGTAGGGAGGAGGCGTTCTCTGCAGGTGCCCAGGAAGGCATGCTGGGGGAGGTGGCCTGGTGTCAGGGACCTGAGTGAGTGAATGGGGAGCCGTGGATGCTCTGGGGCCACTGAGCCCTGGGATAGGACTGCCTGTGGTGTGCCGGTCGGTGTAGCTGGAGCAGGTGGGGATGAAGTTTGGATTTTTTTTTTTTTAAAGATTTTATTTATTTGAGAAAGAGAGAGAGAGCACGGAGGGAGAGTGAGAGGGAGAAACAGACTCCGTGCTGAGCAGGGAGCCCAATGCGGGGCTTGATCCCAGGACCCTGAGATCATGACCTGAGCCAAAGACAGACGCTTAACCTTAAGAATGAGCCACCCAGGTGCCCCTGGAGTTTGGATTTCATCCCCAGTGTACAGGGAGGACCCCAGGGGGCTCTTGAGCTGGAGCAGGGTAACCCGGTTTGGACTTAAAAGAAGTTTAGTTTGGTGCCTGGGTGCTGGCTTAGGAGCATTGAATGAATAGAACAGTGAGCAGGGTGCCTGACCTGTGGGAGACCTGGCAGCCCGCTGGTTCCTGTTGTTCTGTCATCATTTCCAGAGCGATCCGCCCTATGGCGACCAGCCCTTGGAGACAGTCCTGGGCAGCAGGACCCCCGCCCAGGTGACAGCTCTGCAGAGCTTCTTCCCCTAAGAACTCGGAGTGGGGGCTTCTCCTCCCCCCACTCTCTGCGGTCACCAGAGGTCCAAACAGATGGGAACAAAAGGTTCCTCGCCCACCCAGACCGGTGACAGACGGGTCAGCACACAAAAAGATAGTGCCGTGTGGGTGAGGGGCTTTTATGCAGCGTGGTTAGAGAAAGCCTTTCCCATAAATATGAGCTGGTTTGCAAGCTGTTCGGGGGAGAGTGTTAGCAGGTGGTAGCCCTGAGAGGTGGGGTCGAGGACAGAGCAGTCCCTTTTACTAGGATCAGCCACTCTGAACTGGGCCAGAATGAATTCTTTTGTACAGAACTGAGATACTCACTTTGCCAGAAAGAGCTTCATTTTTCTCAGAGTTAAGGCATTTGCTATATCAAAGGAAATGTCCGTTTCTGTGCAAAGCAGAGTTTCAGGGCTGACGGCGATGTGGGCTTTGGTTCATGGGCTGTGTTAAGGACGAAGAAACCTTTTTTCTTTCCCAATAACTGTCTCTATCTCGATCACACGTAGGAGGCGTGTTCCTCGGAGCCCAGACCTATTGCACCTTATAATCTTGCTCAACACGAAATTCAGTCATGATTTTTTCCCCCGCCTTATGGATCTGTTTGCCATCATCAACCAAATAGAATCACTGGGGCCTTGAATGTCGATTTTTAAGGGTCTGCATTGATCAGGTTCAAGAACAGGGGCTAGTTTCCGTCCCATTTCACACTGCAGAGCCCCACGCTGGGATGCCGGGGCCGTGGGTGGTGTTCCTTTAGAAACAGAGTCTGGGTGGGCTCAGGGGGTGCATCTGTCCTGAGTCTGGGGTGCCCTGCTGCTCGGGCTGAGTTGCGTCTGAGGCCCCGGCTGCCCCCGAGACCGGCGTGGGGTCCCCCGGCCCCATCGTCTGGACCTTTGTGTCTCTTGCCAGAGGACGAGCAGAGGGAGAAGTCCGTCTCCCACCAGACCGTCCAGCAGCTGGTCCTAGAGAAGGAGCAAGCCCTGGCTGACCTGAACTCCGTGGAGAAATCTCTGGCTGATCTCTTCAGGAGATACGAGAAGATGAAGGAGGTCCTTGAGGGTTTCCGGAAGGTGTGTTGGTGTCGGGGCAGAGCGGAATGCTGGACGGGGACGGGGGGAGAAGCTGGAGCAGGCTGGGAGAGATTACAGGGACCTGGACTTGGCGGTCCAGGGTTCCACCGGCATCAGGGAGTTCTTGGGGTTCCCAGCACCCCGGGGTGTGTCTTCTGTGGGCGTGACCTCTGTCCTCTGTCGCGCCAGAATGAAGAGGTATTGAAGAAGTGTGCACAGGAGTACCTGTCGCGGGTCAAGAAAGAGGAGCAGAGGTACCAGGCCCTGAAGGTGCACGCGGAGGAGAAGCTGGACAGGTAACGGGCCTGCTCCCGGGCCTCTCCCATGGCACCACTTACCTTGACTTGGGAAGAGCAGATAAGCCATTTGTGTTTTTTCAGTGTGACTCATGATAACAGGGCACTCTCAGAGTTTTGATAAGTGAAGGACGCATGTTGTAAAATTTCCAGGGCACCCACTCAAAGCACCTCGGCATCACGGGAATGGGGGTTGGGGGCAGGGGGTGCTCATGGGCTCCTGAACTAGGCCCCTGGTGGTCGGAGCAGGAGCCAGCTGGTTCCTGCTGCCCAGAGATGGGAGGAGGAAGGTGGGAGGGGTCCACGGGGAAGGGTGATCATTTCTGTGCATCCCCCCGACCCTGTTTCCGCAGGGCCAACGCTGAGATCGCGCAGGTCCGAGGCAAGGCCCAGCAGGAGCAGGCTGCCTACCAGGCCAGTCTGCGGAAGGAGCAGCTTCGCGTGGACGCTTTGGAGAGGACGCTGGAGCAGAAGGTAACAGCCGAGGCTGGGGCCTCCAGGCGGGTGGGGCTGGCTGGACCCTCAGATAAGCAGAGGCTGGGCTTCCCTGCGCCCTCTGCAGCTCCGGGGACGGGTTTAGGCCTCGTGAACACATGCTTCTCTCCCTCGGGAAGAGCCAATGTAATGCCAGCCCCGAGACTGTCCTCTTTCCTGCCTTTCCTTGAATTACTGTCTGCTTGATGTTTATTGCTGGTTTTCATTCCTCGTCAACAGTCATCTGTCACACATTTACTAAGTATCTACAGTGTGCAGGCAGAGTACTTTACCCCTTGTATCCAGCTTGCTTACTGGTGAGGGAATGGGGTTACCAGGCCATGTTGGGGTCAAAAGGACCCCCAGACGTCCTCCTGTGTCCATGGACAGGGGAACCCTCCTGATGTCCCTTAGCCTGTCCCGATTTCTGGTCTAGCACCCAGTCCACCATACACACCCTCTCCCTGGGTGTCCAGACGAGAAACCCCTCCCACCCAGGAGTGCTTCATGAGTCTGAATCTGTATAAGTGCGGGCCAGGCAGCCCCCTTCCCTAAGTGTGTTTCTAGAAAGGGAGTTACCAGACAAGCATCCCCATTCTGGTTGATTTGCTGAGCCTTAGGAGTCCCTTGGATGGCTATCAGAGAGCCCAGTGGCCTGGGGTAGCATCACTTCTCATGCATTTGGGCCTTAAAGGGCAGTCACAGTAGGGGGCGTCCTTTGTGGGCAAATGACATCTGAAGTCCAGCGTGTCTCCCAAATGGCCTCTGCTAACCCAGAAGCACCCAATAGCCTCTGATTGGCCTCTTTCCGGTGCCAGTACCCAGCCAGGTTCCAGTGGGGCTGGTATGGTCCCGAGGTGGGCCTGGGTTAAGCCGTGGGTACATACTACCTCTTGCTTCACCTAGATGGTGTCAGGGACAGAGCCCTGGACTCAGGAGCCTCAGGTCCTCCCCCCACAAACCCCCCCACCCCCCACCATCCATTATGACCCCGAGCAAGCCTCACGCTTGCCCTCAGGTTGTATAAGTTTGTCATGTTGGAGGTTGAAACCTGACGATTTGAAAGAGTCGCTTGAAAGGGAAGGGAGGGAAGAGGCGGAACTGGGCCCAATATGCCAGATCTCTTCAACCGCCTCCATCTTCCAGGCTCCTTGTTCCTAGCAGGGAGCCCGGAGCCGGGGCCGCCAGACACAAGCGTTTGCTCGTTCCGCCAGTAGTTACTGGGTGGCACGGCCTTGTCTGTCTGGAGTGGGTGTTTATCTTTATTCTTGGAAGGTTGATAATCCACTTGTGGCGTATTTGGGGACTCCTGAGAAGCGGAGTATTCATTCAGAGTCAGGACCACTTTCCCCCATCATTTTGGGCAGTAAGGCAGTTGTGCCTCAGAAGTTTCCAGGTGAGAAATGTAGCGACATGTTGGTTGCCTCCTGTTTCCATCGGGATTTGATGGTGTTGGAACTGCATCACGGCGTCAGCTAAGATAATAGAGGTAAACCAGCGTCAGGATAGCTGTTTTCTAGGCAGCCTGGTCTGTTCAGACTCTCCCCAGTTGCCAGATGAAAGTGATGCTAGGTATTCTGGCAAACTGAAAGACAGAAGGCGAGGTGCTTGCATGGTTTTGGAGAACAGGAAAGATACAAACAGATCTGCAAACGTAATTCTGTCTTAAACTAAAAGCGAGGAGGAATGGGTTCATCACATGGCGTTCTCCCCTAAAGGGCTCAGCGATACAGAGGGGTGGGTCTCATCACACGGCGTTCTCCCCTAAAGGGCTCAGCGATACAGAGGGGTGGGTCTCTGTTTTAAAGAGATTCAGAAGCATGACTCCCCCCGGCCCCACCAAGGCAGTTCTTAAGTGGAGGCATTTTGCCCAGTCGGGGCGTTGGAAGCCCAACGAGCTGAGCCGCACGATGGCCGTGTGCTAGGCGCTGGGCTGGCAGTGCCAAGATGGAGCTTGGAGAACCTCCAGGAACCCATAGCTAGTGGGTCTGCTGGTACCTCCCAGCCATCAGCCGCTGGACAGTATGTTGAATAAAACAGCAAAGCCATCTAGGGGCCAGGCCAGCCTGAATTCGTGCTCCGGGCTAGCTGCGTCTGAGTGGCTGTGTGACCTTAAATTAAGCACAAAGCTTAACCTCTCTGAGCCTTGGTTTTTCGCTGAAAAGTGGAAACATCAGTGGCTTCCACGAAGGGACTGTTGTGAGAACCTAGCGGGGCCAGTGCCGGGGCGTGGTTAGCGTGGTGACCAGCCCACGGGAAGATGAAAAGTCACCATCGCGGCCCCAGCCTCAGCCGTTGTGACAAGAATCCTTCCAGGATTCGCGGTTAGAGCCGCGTTCCCGCAGAACATCATCTTCCAACAGACAGTTTCAGTGCCTCCCAGAATTGAGCCTCTCGGAGCTGGAAACTCTAGATGGGGGTAAGGCGAGGTGCTGTTCCAGGTGGGGTCCTCTCCCGGCGGGGGCTGGTGGCTGGACTGCAGTGAGGACTGCGTTTCTCTTCCACGGAGGACTTCCCAACTCTTCCTGACTCTCCCCGATACGGACACAGTCACGCATGGCAGCTGGAGCTCAGCCTGGAAACACAGGACACTTGGCTCCGGGAAGGACCGTGTCTCCGGAGGTTTCCACGGCTTCCAAGGAGGGGCCCCAGTACCGTCTCAGGGGAGAGGCTTGTGGTTAAGACGCACCTTCCACGGAGACCTCGAAAAACTGGCTGCAGTATGTTCTTGGGTTACCAGAAAAATCTAACCCCCTTGGAGAGGGCTTCTCCGCATTGGCTGTTGAAAGAGACCAGAAGCGTCAGAGCAAAGCCTCACCCACCTTTGAAGGGACTCATCCCTTTGGATCCGCATACTTAGAGCATGGGCAGTGTTGTCTGATCGTTGGTTCAAGATGAGCAGGTGGCTGGCTTCCCTTGCTTCCAGGCATGGGCAGGGCATGGCGGGAGGAGCACCTGAAACCATCTGGCATCTACACCTGCCTCTCTCCTCGACTCCTTTATCCACAGCACCTCTAAATAATGCTAGGGACCCTATTCAAGTGGAATTGCTTACCCCTCCCTCCCGGTGGCATTTCTCAAATAAACCACCTAAGAGCTCACCCTGGACCATCCTTTTGTGTCCACATCCTTCGGAGGCAAATAAAAGGAAGCGAACCCATACTAGTCAGGTCTCTACTCCGCGCTGGTCACTGTGCTAGGGAGCTTTACGCTCTGACCTCATTCCATTCTCAGACAGATAGATGCTGTCATCCACATTGTGGAGACAAGGACACCAAGGCTCAGAAAGGTGGTGTGACTTGCTCAAGGTCACAGCTAGAGCTGGGTGTGTGCTTAGATGACTTGTCTCCACGTCGTTTCCCTCCCTGCTTTAGATAATTTCAGGGGGACCCAGAAACCTGGAGGGCCCCACGCCCCTGAAAAGCCCAAAGAACATTCTGATTGGCTTGATTTCCAACAGCCAGGAGATTTTAGCAACTTTTTTTTTTGTCTTCACTTTCAGAATAAAGAGATAGAAGAACTCACCAAGATTTGTGATGAACTGATTGCCAAAATGGGGAAAAGCTAACTTTGAACCAAATGTTTGGACTTGACCGTTGCGTGCAATATGACGTCGGCTCACTGCTGTCCTTCCGGTGACGTGGACAGGTTCTGTTTTCACTTTTTCGTATGCACTACTGTATTTCCTTTCTAAAGAACGTTGATTTGATTGTATGCAGTACTAAGGAGACTATCAGAATTTCTTGCTATTGGTTTGCATTTTCGTAGTATAAATTCATAGCAAGTTGACCTCAGAGTTCCTGTATCAGGGAGATTGTCTGATTCTCTAATAAAGACAAATCGCTGACCTTGGCCTTGCCCTTTGTACATGAGTTCCCAGGGTGAGCGGCTTTTGGATTTAATATGAACATATACAGCTTGCACAGGGACTCTTGCCTTAAGGAGTGTAAACTTGATCTGCATTTGCTGATTTGTTTTAAAAAAAAATGCATGTTTCGAATAAAATTCTCTATTGTAAATAAATTTTTTTCTTTGGATCTTGGCAATACGTGTGGCTCTGATTTATTTTCTGGGAAGGGTTGAGCCCTTTTCTGGCCTTTGTTAAAATCATATCAGATCTGGCCCTCCGCTCTTCTCTGGCTCCCCTCTTTGTCCATAGATTTAAAGAACCTTTCCTTCATCCTCGCGGCTGTTTGTCAGATGGAAGCTGATGCGAAGGAGCGACTTGCTATTTAAATGATTAAGGGGGTGTTTTGAGTTAGCGTAGATTTTGTTTTTACAAAGCGTCGCTGAGTTTCAGCGGGAAAGTCTATTGCCCTTTACTTGCTCGAGGAAGTAGCAGGCTGTCCCTCTTCCTATGCGTTCCTTAGTGACCATCAATCCCGAAACATTGCCCAGTTCCCTCTAAAGGACCAGGCATGGGTGAGCGGTTACCCGTGGGGGACAGGTAGTGAGGCCACTTTGGAGAGAAAATTGGGACATTCCCACCGTTAGATCCTTAACTGCTCCTGACCTCGGGGCCCCCAGGCTGACAGGCGGGCGTATGGGGGGCAGTGCGGAGGTGGCAAAGTGTCTTAGTTTCCTAGGACTGCCACAACATCACATATTCAGCAGCTTAAAACAACAGAAATGTTTTCTCTCACAGTTCCGGAGGCCAGAAGTCCCAAATCAGAGTGTCGATGGGGTTTGCTCCCCCCGCCGAGGCTCTGAGGCAGAGTGTTCCTTGCCTCTCTCCCAGCTTCTGGATCGTGGCCGGCAGTCCCTGGCGTCCCGTGGCTGGCGACTAAGTCACTCCAGTCTCCTCTGTGGCTCAGCTCCCTCTCCCCACTCTTGTAAGGACACCACTTTTAGGATTTCAGGCCCACCCCAAATCCAGGACGATCTCCTCTCCGTATTCCCAATTCCATCTACAAAGACTCTGTTTCCGAGTAAGGGCACGCTCACAGCCAGCAGTGTTGTGGGGGCCCCAGTGTGCCTGTGGGTATGGTGTGCAGCATGAGCTTGGAAAGCAGCCCCGAGCCCCTGGTGGCCCTCAGCTCCTCCTCGGGCCCAGGCACCGTGGCTGCAGGCTGTGCCCCTCGTGTAGGACCCCCCGACGCCTGACAGAGCAGGGATCCCAGGCAGCACAAGGAGAGAAAGACACAGCCCGCCTCTCTGGAAGAGAGTTCCAGCCTCTAGTCCCACCATCAACTCCACCTGACAGGGACCCTGAGACAGGCCAGAGGTCAGCCTCTTCCCACTGCCCAGCCACCCCTGCTGGGTCCCGTCTCCCCTCCTTGGGGCACAGCTGTGTCCCCTCACCCCAGTGCTCAGTTGTCCAGACCAAACCCCTCCTCTACCCTCACCCCAGATTCTGTCTCAGCTGTGGTCTCGGAACAGCCCAGCCCCTAGCTCTTGAAAGTTCCTCTTTTTCTTATTTCCTAAGTAAAACATTTCCGGGGGCAGTCGGTTGAGCAGCTGACTCTTGATTTTGGCCCAGGTCATGATCTCAGGGTCGTGGGATCGAGCCCCACATTGGGCTTCACACTCAGCACTGAGCCTGCTTGAGATTCTCTCTCTCTCTGCCTCTCCCTCTGTCCCTCTCCCCCCAACCCCACTTATATATACATTCTCTCAAATAAATAAATCTTTTATAAAAAATGGTTTTTTCCACTGTTAAAAAGTCTAGAGATGCATGTAAGAAAAAAAACGCATAATCCCCAAACCAAGAAATAATAACTGTAAATGTTTTTATATTTATTTTTCTATACTTTTTTCTCAGTGTATGAAATATTTATTAATTTATCTTTATAAAAGCAGGATTATCTGGAGTTCTGCAGTGCCCCTGAATACTGTTTTGTAAACCTTTTTTTCATGTGATACTATAATGTAACTGTCACGTGATGCAAACTTTTCTATCAATAAATACAGCCCTTTGTCATCATTTCGAATGACTGCATGTGTTTCATGGTCGCACTTTGCACTGAGTTTCCTTATGCATATACATGTACGAACATGAGTTTTCCTTGGGCTGAATTTTTAAAGTTGGTAACCTGGGCGAATGCTGTCACTACTCCAGCCAAAGGCCACCAGGAGCACCCGTGTGGAGCAAGCTGGCTTTGCGGCTCGTTGCAGTGAGGGGGGATAGCCGCCAGGGGGAGCTGTGGGGCAGCGCAGTGAGGGTGTGTTTGGAGGTAGGTGGTATAGGATTTGGGCTTGAGTGAGCTGCTTCTGGGGAAGACGTAAGGAAGCAGGGCTTTGTTCCGTGTCGGATGCTCTCAGGGCAGAGACAGTTCTCAGGTTGGCTATCTCAGCACATCTTCTCTACACTAAGGCAAAGCTGTAAGTGGTAAAGAAACAATAGTTGCTCGTACATATTAGCCGGGCTGGAAGGCTATTTGGTCCTTTCTGTGGTTTGGATAATGTTCACGTCTGTGCGTGCTCAGACTGATTCTGGGGTGGTCTTGTCTTCTCTTGATCCATCACAGCACGGCTATACTGACACCGATTTTCTGCGAAACTGTGGGTGTTCAACAGGAGTCAATCAAGGCCTCGCAGGTGTGCCAGGCTAGCTCCTGGATATCACAAGTGGGATTCCTCCTTCTTGAAGTTATACACATTTTTAAAGTTTGGGAAACCCATTGCCAAATAGGCCTTTGCTAAGGTTGTACTAAAATATACCGCCTCCCCCGCCACGTGCTCAATACACACACACTCCGTATATAACTTTGAGGCATAGATCTGTCTCTGGACTACTCTGTCTGCCTGTCAGCCTGGCCTAGCTTGGGACGCCCTGGCCCCACCTTGGCCTTGGGCCCACCTGCGCTCTAGGCTCCCTCACCAGACCTACCCACAGAGTGCCTGGCCTTGGGAACCCCTTTGGGTTGAGATCGGCGGCTTTTGGTCCTGCGTTCACTTCATAGAATGCCACACACGTTTGCAGGTGTTCACCCACGTGATGGCTGCTACGGACTGTTCCAATTCTTTTGCCTTGCTGGGTGGGTGGGGAGAGCACGAGAAAGGAGCACCTGATCCCCCATCCAAAGCTCCCCGGCAGCCGGCATGACCACCTCTGAAATTCTCAGCAGCTCTTAGAAGTTCAGTTTGCCAACTCAGTTGAAATCCTGAAGTTCGAACATCATTTTCTTCTTTTTTCTTTTTTTTTTTTCCTGGCTCAGCATTTCCTTAGGGCTCTCGAGTTAAAGATGATGTGACTGAGATACTAAGTTTACCCACGAAGACAGAGTGGGTGGGGGGGGGAGATAGAAAAGAGAGGGGGTGGTCACTGTGCCTGGGATGGGGGGGCTTGGTGGAGGAAGGCTCTTTTATTTCAAGTTTGGGGCCCAGTCCCTTAGGTGTGAGATCTGAGGGGCCCCAGGCCGTGCCAGGAGCACCCTGCCCCCCACCCATTCCAGGCACAGAGAGGAGTGATCAGCGCTGTGCGTGGGACAGGTGATGGAGGTGACAGGCCCGAGTCGGAGCTCAGGCTCCCTGACAGTGCTTTTTTCACTTAACTGTCGGCCCTGGTAGGATGCTCAGGTTTTCTAGCAAAGCCTCTCTGCTTTCCAGGACATTCCACTTAAGAAATGGAACGAGGCAGGGTGGGTGTTCCAACGAGGGCAGGGTGGAGGTGTGCGCACAGGCAGGGAAGGGGTGGCAGGAGGAAAAGGCTGTTTACATTTGAGGCGCACAGGGCTTCCTTGGGGTTTGCACTCGCTAGCCTTGAAACAATCTGGTGAATAGGAGCTATTTTTATTTCTTTTTTACAAGAAGGAAGCAGAGGCTCTGGGAGATTAAAAACCCGGGGGTTTGACGGAGCCGCTCAGCCGGCAGATGGGGCAGCCGGGATGGGACCTCAGCTCTTCAGTGATGGTGCGTTCCTTTGCATTCTTCAGGCTGACAGCTTCCTTTATAGGGAAGCCCATCAGAAAGTGGTGGGGAGAGCAGGCACAGGGAAGGGAATGCGCCCCCAGGCCCGCAGTGGTCCTCACACCCATGCTGCCCTTAGACTGATGGGCAGCCCTGCCTTGAGCCTGGGCTGGCTCTGCTACTGTGTTTACGGATGATGAAAACCCCACTATTTGATTGATAGCTGGCAATGGTTGTGGGGCTCCCCGCGGGGTGCCGTGTTAGGTGGGCGCGAGGGAGGGCCTCCGCTCTGCCTGGTCTTCCGTGTTTCCCTCAGTGGACCTGTGACACCTCCCCAGGCTGGTGGCACCTCACCGGGCTCCTGAGTCCCCTAGGCTAGAACAGCAATGGCAGAATACAGAGAATTCACATTTTGGGGGTTTATTAGGAACTGGGAAACACAACTTGGAGATCAAAGAGGCGGGGCTAGACAAAGCCCCTTCCCCCATTCCCACCCTACTGTGCAATGAGATGCATGGTCATTTCTTCAGGAGGTCCCCAACCCTCTACCAGGGACACCTACTCCCACCCCATCATCTGGTCTCCCAGCTAAGGCCCACTCCCTCAAGTCTCTTTGTTGATGTCACTCCCTCCAAGGAGCCCTCCTTGAATCCCCAGGCCTGGGTGAGTGTTTTTAAATGTGGGTTTTATTATTATTCAGGTATGATAAGGTCCACAGGTCAGGAGACAAGTGGGATTGAAGACAGTTTGTTACTCACGGTTCCCCAGAGGAGAGGGTACGTGTGCCACGCAGGATCCCATAGGGAAGCACAGGGTTGGTCGGGAGACAGAGGAGCAAGGGGAAGATGTGGCTAAGAGCCTTCATTGTGGTTCTGGAGGGAAGGAACAGGTGAGGGGGGTAAATAGACTTAGGGTCCGCTTGGTTGCATGATTTCGATAGACTCTGGGCTGTAGGGGCTCCCTGTAGTTGTTTGGTACCTGGCGCTGGGGTGATCAAGGTTGGGGGACAGCAGCCCTGAGTGTGAAAGCCAATGAAAGAAGTAATGGGGATATGGGCTCCGGGTTGGCTGGTTTGCAAATGAAAGTTCACTAATAGGCAGGTGCTTTACTAGTTCTTGGAACTGGCTAATGCAGGGTGGGACAGACGGCCCTCCCAGGTCCGCAAGCCCTCAAGATGGCAAAGCCGCAGAATAAAAAGACATACTTACTGTAGTTGGTCGCCCCTCCTGTGAATTCCTGCAGCCGACTGAGCTTGACTCCTGACTTGTCCATCCCCCTGGACCCTACAAGCCTCCTAAGGGCAGAGAGAAACTTCCAAAAGCAAAGTGCGTATGCACAAAAGATGATTTTTTAGGGGCAGCTCACTAAGGACTTTTAAAAATAGTTATATAGTTAATTTAATGTGTATTAGAAATAAACCAGCATACCAAAATGTTATTTCATCGACAAAATAAATTTTTTTTAAGATTTTATTTATTTATTTGAGAGAGAAAGACAGCCAGCGAGAGAGGGAACACAAGCAGGGGGAGTGGGAGAGGAAGAAGCAGGCTCCCAGCGGAGGAGCCTGATGTGGGGCTCGATCCCAGAATACCGGGATCACGCCCTGAGCCAAAGGCAGACGCTTAACGATTGAGCCACCCAGGCGCCCCCCAACAAAGTAAATTTAAAGCAATTGCTAAGTAAATAACATTCCAGGTGCGATGAGGATATGCAGCCCACAAGTGGTACTCATGCCCCCCTGAGCTCCCATTTTATCCCCAACCCCCAGCACAAACTTGATGCTCAAACTTTGTTTAAATGTGTGGATGGGACAAGCCCTAGGCCCGTGTGGTTTATCATCGCCCCACCCCTCCCCCAGTCCTGATTGTACCAACCTGGGAGTCTGGGGCTGATGGCATGAGCAGGGACAGAGGAGCTTGTTTCGGGTGAGCTCTTGTACAGATGAGAAGCTAAGCCCAGAGCCAGAGAGGGCTGCCCTGAGCTCACACAGCAAGTTAGTGCCCAGGGTCCAACCCAACCCAGGGCTCCTCACTTAGCACTGAGACTACCCCATTCCTGGCCACATAGGATGCAGTTCAAGGGCAGGGCCCACCCTGTGCTTCTTGGGGGACGCCCCTCGTGGTCTCCGGCTCATGCACGACCTCAGCTAGAGGCCTCGTCTATAAGTTGCACCCCACCCCCAGCAGCAGCCTAGACCCTGATGCACAGACCACCCCCCACCCCCAGGGAACCAGGCAGTCCTGATTTGGGCACTCACGGGAGCCTCTGGCTGCATACACACAGTGTCCTGGGCCCTGAGTCTTTTAAAAGGAGGGTCTTAGAGCAGCATTCAGGTTGTGAGGCAAGGACCCTCCAACCTGCCAGGAGCCCAGGCCTGTGGGTCTACTTTCTACTCAAGGAGGTGAAGGTCATGTCCAGGGTCACACACCACTAGTCAGTGCCAGAACCAGGGTCGGAATTGGGGGTTCTTTCCTGTGTACCCCACTTTCTCCCCATATGGGTGACCAGATGAAGTGGGCTGAAGTGGGCTCTCTGGGAAGCTGGGAAGCAACATTCCCTGGAATGTTTAAGAAGATGGACATCCCACCGGAATCCCCCTGTAACTGGCGTGGGAGATTTTGGTACAAGGTAGTTGTGGCTGAGAGCTGGGCTCCATGGAGTTTGGTGTCTGAGCCACTGAAGAAGGCCTTTGCTCTTGGGATGGCATCTGGCTTGTCTGGGCCCATGGGGCATATATCCCGGCACACTGGGCACCACCAGGAAAAGGCCGTTAGGAAAACATGCTGGGAGCCATTTCCATTTATTTGTATTAGTTGTCTTTGCCTTTGCCTAATAGCTCAGCTCCCCAGAGCTCTATGGGGGATGTATGTACAGAGGGCTTTGGGGGTGAGCTGAAGGCCTGGGATCCCTGAGGTCAGACCCTATAGGGAGTGAATGATACACAGCCAAGGGCAAGGTCCTACCTAGGGATACTGGGGAGTACGCCGTCTGGGGTGCTTCCCTCGAGTGGCCACTAGAGGCCGCCCAAGGCCCAGCTCTCAGCTGTGCCCCGGACGTGGTGCCTGGAGGGTGTTCCTGGGCTTGCCCATGACGGACCCGATGGTACAGGACAAGGTATTTCAAACTCTTTCTTTGAAACGTTCCATGGGGACCTACATTCCAGGGACAGGTAGCTGAGAAAAGTTTGGGGTGAAGGGAAGGGAGTGGCAAAACAGGAATCTGTCCATCTGTTGAGATGCGATTGTGACCCACAAGAAACAGATACACACATCCATGAACACGTGTGTATGCGCACCCCCCCACACACACACACACAGTGCTTATCTATGTGCAAAGGCAGAGAGGTGGGTAGGGACTGCTACATCCAATGACCCAAGACAAGAGACGTCCTTCGAGCGCTTCCTCAGGGCTGCGTGTGGTTATTGGGTCCCGTGGAGATGCCGGGGCGGGCAGGCCACCATAGAGCCCCCCACTGAGCCTCCTCCCAGCAGAGTGTGGGTGTCAGGAAAGGTAGAATCTCAGGTCTGAGGGTGAAGAGGGAGGGACATTTAGAGATGCCTCCTATCTGTGGAGTGCGTTACAGTTTCCAGGACTCAGTTACAAGTAGGCAGACTTACCCTCCTGTTTCACTTTATAGTTTATATGACTCAGGAAAGGCTGCACATGAAGAGGCTGGGGGAGCCTGACCCGGGTTTACGAGCTGCACCAACTCCTGGCTGTTCTTACTGTGGTTGGGATTCCCGCGAGCCCGGGGGTGGAGGTCCAAGACTTTGATGGACCAAGATTCCGGGCATGATGGTTGTGGCTGCAACTCTCCATCTCCTAGGTTGGGGCCTGGGCTTGGCAGACCAGGCCACTGAGCCCCTGGAAGATTCCACCGTGGCCCCCGGCATGAAAGGCTCTTGACTTGCAGGCAGTTCTTCGTTCCCAGAGAGACAGATTAAAAATCACCTATCCACTTCGGTAGGGGAAGAAAGGGATAAAGAAAAGGGGGGTAATCAGAAGGGGGAATGAAACATGAGAGACTATGGACTATGAGAAACAAACTGAAGACTTCAGAGGGGAGGGGGTGGGGGAAGGGGATAGACTGGTGATGGGTAGTAAGGAGGGCACGTATTGCATGGTGCACTGGGTGTTATACGCAACTAATGAAGCATCAAACTTTACATCGGAATCTGGGGATGTACTGTATGGTGATTAACATAATATAATAAAATAAAATTAAAAAAAAAAGAATCATATCAGAGCACCAGATTAAGCAGTACTTGTCTCTATTTATATGGCAAAAAAAAAAAAATCACCTATCCACAACATAAATCATCAGACATAGTTTTAATAACGTAAAACTCCAGTTCTTACTTAAATATTTTTTGCCAAAACATTTCTGAATGCCTGAGCCAGAAATAGAGCACCCCAGAATGCCAGACCTGGCAGGGATCTGAGAACCTTCCAGTGCAATCTTCTCATTTGACAGAGGAGGCCTGAGGACTTGAGGCTGGGCACTCCCCGAGGCCCTTTGAGCGGACCTTCCAGGTTACCCCAGGTGCTGTGAGGAAACATGGCACCACAGGGCAACAGGGCTGGCTCGGCGCCCCTACGGAGGGAGGCCTGTGTGATGGCGCCCTGCCCTCAGCCCCCAGCCGGCCTGAGACAGGCCCGGAACAGGAAGTGCTCAGAACCTTTCCTGATGTTGCCATGGTGCACACAATCGGGGAAACCAACGGCAAGCTCCCCTGCCAAAGCACCTTGGCCCCTAAGAAGAAAAGGCTGAGCCCCAGATGTCATGAGCACTTTCAGGATTCAGAGTCAGAAGGTGAGCAGGCCGCAGCGACCCTGTAATTCGGAGACGAATGCAACGAGAGTGCCTCTGTTCCACAAGCTTCTGTAAACGCATCCGTGGCTGCAAGGGGGCTTCAGAGACGTAAGTACGGCTGGGGCTTTTCATCCACGTTAGAGACGGAGGGTATCCAGAGGGACCTGCGCTGCCTGGACTGGGTAGGGAGGGCCTGCGGGGGCTCCAGGCTGGGAGGCAGGTGGGCCTGGAAGCCGAGGGACCATCACAAGTAGCGAATGATCTGACCAGCCTACTTTCAGACCTCCTTTGGTTCCCATCCCTTGGTAAAGGGGCGAAGAATGGTGGGTTATCTCCCGTTTGGCTTTTGCTGAGCCCCATTTCCAGCACAAGAGCAGGGAAGAGAGTCTCTTGATTTGATTAAGAACCCATCCTGGAAGAATCTTCAGGCCAATCTCCTGTTTTGAAGAGCCCCTCTGGAGAGTTTTTGAAAATGTTAACCGTACCTCTTTTGTCTTCCAGGTGTTTCTTCCCCCCGCCCCCTTCTCCTGGGTGTAGTCACCACTACGGTTCGTGAAAATGCTGCATCCCGTAAGTGGAGGGGTTTCGCGAGAGGGGGGCAGAGGGAGCGGCAGAAGCACCTGCTTACAGCTCTGTCGCCACGTTTGCACAGGGGGCGGGTCGTGCACTACTCAGGACCCCCAGCTTAGTGGCTCACCCTGCTATCGGAGCCCACCACTCACAGGACTGCATCTAGATTTACATTCCACGGTGTTCGATCGCCTGCCGTGTTCCAGGCACCAAAGTGTAGTTCCCAAACTTCCTCTTATCATTTTAACATCGTCACCATCGCCATCATCACATGAGGACCAAAAGGCTCAAAAGGTTAAATGACTTGCTCAAGGCCATACAACCCGTTCGTGGTGATAACAAGATTGGACTTTAAATTCCCCATTCCCTGGCCCCTGGTCTCCCCACCGCCCTGCTGGCACACTTTCCCTGGCTAGCTTTCCTTGAGCCACCATATCTGAGGCTTACCTCCACGCTGAATATTCTGCTCCCTAAAGGAAACTGCTGAGTCCTAGGACCTCAAGAAAACATCGAAGTAAAAGTCCCTGCCAGTGACCCAGCTGTCCATTCCTGGGTATAGACCCAAAAGAATTGAAAACAGGTGTTCAAACAGAAACTTGCACACAAACGTTCACAGCAGCATTTTTCACGATTGCCAAGAGGTGGAAAAGACACGAGTGTCTGTCAGCTGATGAATGGATGACCAGAACGTGGTCTTCGCACACAGTGGAATGTTATTCAGCCACAACAGGGAATGTAGTTCTGATACCTGCTAACACAGGGATGGGCATGGAAAACATTATGCCGAGGGAGAGAAGCCGAGCCTGAAAGCCCACATGTTGTCTGATTCTGTTTACATAAATATCCAGAATAGCAAATTCATAGATGCGGGAAGCAGGTTGCTGGGTGCCAGGAGCTGGGGGAGGGGAGTAGGCATGATGGCCTGATGGGGATAAGGTTTCCTTTTGGGGGAATGAAAACGCTCTGAACTGGACAGGGGTGATCGCTGTGCCGCTTTGTAAGTGTACCAAATGCCCCCTAAATTGTATGCGATGAAACGGATAAAAAGGCGAATGTTACATTTTGTGTATTTTACTGCAATAAGAGAGAAAAGCAGTCCCTACCTAGGATCTCCTCAGTGTGGTGTCTCTCTGAATCCCAAGTGAGGATAAGCACGTAATGCAGAGTCTCTTGAAATGTCATCCTGTCCCTGCTCGTGGGTTCTCCAGAACCACCTGCAAAGAAACGATCTTTCTCCCTGACCTTTTGCCTCTGGCACCTTCTGTCCCAGATCCTATTCCAAATTACTTTGTTCCTTGAACAACTCCTCTGTCCACTGAGAAATACTGGCCATGTCTGAAAGTCAACCAGCGTTTATAACGTACCTTGCTTTTCTTTCTGTTGTACACTTTGGAAAACCTGGCATTTGGATGAGGTTAAAAAAGGATATCTCTCTTCCTCGGCTTCCCAAGCAGCACAGAGCTCGGCTGGAACGCCGGATGGTTGGCTCCACCAACCGGTGGCGTTTTCCCAGAGAGCCTTTCTCCGGGGACCTCTTGGGACTTTCCCAGATGTGCAAAGCTTTGAACGTGGACTTTGAAGAAGCTCTAAAGAACCCAGACAGGTAGGGAGATCAAAGGCCCATGGCCAGGAATGCCCCATGGGGGAACCGCATTTCTGGAGAAGGACCCGTGGTTGGGCCGCTCTACCTGGGCCGATGGGCTCATCGGGGCTGCCGTTGGGACCAAGCTTCAGGGATGGACAGCCTCAGTGTGACCACTTTCACGGAGGATGTGTGTCTGTGTGATAAAAGTGCAGAGACAGACTGACCTTTTTTTTTTTCCTAGATTTTTCCATCATATTGGGAACTTTGGACCCTAGCAGGATTCTGTTATGTTTATCAACTGATTTGTTGACAAAGAAAACTTAGCTAGTCCTGGCTTGAGTCCGACCCTATCTCACAAATTCATATTTCCACTCAGTCATTTGGCTCCCCGTGTGTGAGACCGGCTCCTCCCTCATTCCCAAGGAATTCTAGCAGCTGGCTTAGAGCGTCACTTCTCCATGTGACCAGTTCTTTCTGGCCTCTCCGGGGACATGGAGCTGGACCCCATTGCAGAAGGAAGAATTCACTTCCCTGGTGCTTTGGACCTTTTTTGACGCCACTGCCCCCCTCCCCCGGGCTGGCAGTACCTGCCTTGTGAGCACGTGGTCAAATCCACCTGAGCGTGGCCTGTGCCCCTGGACAGCCCCTGGCACAGAAGGGCTGCTCGCTCCGTTTGCTTAGCTGGTAGCCCCATCTTTCCTTTCTAGACCCCCTGGCCAGCCCTGCTGCAATCCCCCCCCCCCCGCCCGGTGACTCAAGTACACACACTTGGATAAATGAAATCCATCTGTGGTAGGTGCCTCAATGCTCGGATGAGCCCAGCTTAGGAAAATTGAGTGCTGTGAGTTGCCGTTTGGGGCATTAGCCTTAAACTATCTTGAATTATTTTCTATTGTATATGTATTTTGTATTTTGTTTGGTTAGGGCCTTGAAGAAGTCTTAGGGTTAAAACGCATGTTGTTCCTTAGTGGCAGGACCAGGCTGGGGAGGCAGGCACTGGAGTGGGGCCTGGGGATAGAAGCAAACTGATCTGGAAGGCTGGTGACGGTGGCTGGGCACTGGGAGCAGACGTCTCCAGGACTCAGTCTGTACAGTCGCCGAGCTAAGCTGGTGGGGGGGGGGGGGGCCTGGGAGGCGGGACACAGAAGCCAGAGGATGATGGCAGTTGTGTTGGGTGTCAGGGCTGTGGAAAGCAGCCTGTCAGACAGGGTTAGAATTCCTTCTCCTCCATTTACTAGCCCTGTGACCTTTAGCCAGTAGCTAACCCTCGCTGATCCTCAGTTTCCTCACCTGTGAAATGGTGATAATAGCATCTTTCTGGAGAAGTTATCCTGAGGATTAAATCAGTTGGTACCTTGAAAATGTTTAGCACTGTTTCCAGCAAACAGTAGATGATCTGTAAACGGAGCTTTTATTCGCCTGAGCAACAGTTTTCGTAATTGGTCCTGGTGATTTCATTTTGGGGTGTGCCAGCCCTGTGCTCTGACAGCCAACAACCCCATTTTTCATTCTGCCTCTTACCACCTTCCCCCAAAGCAAGACACCTGGCCTACAACACACAGGTGACTCAGTGGGCCTCTCTCCTCGGTGATGCTGGGAAGCCGTGGGTCCAGAGGCCGCCTGGGGCAAGGACGCGCTCTGGGAAGGCCGATCACTCATGCAGTTGGTGGTCAGCTGGTCCACGCTCAGCTCAGCTGGCAGTTGGGCTCTTCTCATCCCCCTCCTGAGATGGTGGACTTACCTGGGCATGGTCTTGTGCTGGTGATGGCAGAGGACAAGAGGCAAGCCCAGGGGCACGGGTGCTTTCCAAACCTTCAGTCACATCACGTCTGCTAACATCAAGGCAAACCACATGGCCAAACTCAGAGTCAGGGGGCAGGAAATCAAATTGGAGTTTTGCCAGAATTAAGCCAAAAGCCCTTTGGATGGTTTGCTGCAGGAAGTCCTTCCATCCATGAGACGTAGAGAATTTCCCCCTTTCCCCTCTTGTTTCTCAATCGTGGGTCACCACTGGGGAGACTGAGTCCCCAGACTAATAGCATGCCCCCAGTTTTCCCATGTGCCACTTTATCTCAGGCCGTCTAGTCCCAAAGAGTGAAGAGGACAGCTCACAGATGCCATTTATTCCATTAACTTTGCCAATGGTCCTAAAATAAACCTAGCCCTGGGAATCTGCAGAGCCCACATGATAGATGGTATATCTTGGCAAGGACCCATGACACCGGGAGAAGGCAATGTGGTTCCTTCTGTTGTCTGGCTTGGCCGATGACAGTGATGTTTGTGAGGGTAGTTGAGCTCATGGGCATTGCCCATAGTTTCCAAAGTCCATTGCTCCATTTTGAGATCACAGTCTGAACCCCTGACCTTGGCCAGCTCTTACTAGACGTGTGACCCAAGCCACCAGAAGGATTGAGGCAGGCTTGGGTCAAGGCCACTACTCCTGTTGGATAAATACCTCAAGCTCTCACTGGCTTCCTGGGGCTGAGTCACTGTTTAGCCACCCTCTCCACTTGGAAAGGGCAGCATGTGGTCAATGTTATTCTGAACATGGTTTCCCCCACCCAAGCCCCCCTCTATGTACCCTGGCCACGAGGGTTCTTGGAACCTTTGGAAAACAGCATGGCAAAAGTGACACTGACCAGATGTGGTCATCAAGTGTCCTTTGGCCAGTTGGCTTTCTTGGGATGACTGTCTTCAAGCTGTGACTGTGTGACTCCAACTTGCTTTCATGTCCTTGCTCAACGGGATGAATGTAGTGTTCGTGAAAAGATATCTTCTCTTTGTCATCATTCAGTCATTGAATGGATATGTATTGAGCACTTGCATGGTGCCCGTGCTAGGGTTCCAGCAATGAATAAGTGCCAAATTGGTCTTTGTGGAACGCAGAGCCTAGAGCAGAGGACACAAGGGGAAACAGGTGGTCACAAGTCACAATAGAAGGAGTTCCGGCGCGGGTAATTCCAGGGCGGTCAGTGGAAGGGCCACTTGCTCCGTCTCCCCAGAGAAAGCAACGACTGAGCGTAGGAGCTCCTCAAGTGAAGAGGTCAGGAGGAAAGTTCTCAGGGTGGAGGCTGCTGCATGTCTAAGAGAATGGAAGTGAGAGGTGGTGGGTTCAGATTGTCGAGAAGGGCTGGAGCAGGGGTTGTAGAGGGTCGAGCCATGCTGATGAGTGGGGGCTTCCGCCAAGAGTGCTGGGGGGGGACACTGAGGGATTCGCAGCAGGAGAGAGGCAAGAGGAGACGTGCGTTTCACATGGGTCTCAGGCTGCAGCGTCCGATGTGTATCCGAGGGGAGCTTCCTGGAGCCCGGAGACTGGCCATGATTTCAGGGAGATAATAATGGCTTGGAGGCAGCTCATGGCAGTAAGGGGAGAGGACATCTGATATTTACCAGATCTAGGCAAGCGATCAGATGTGACAACAGTCAGTATGCTGGCCTGGGCAACTGGGGGCTGGTGGTGCCGTTTGCTGGAGAAAGAGCAGGGTTGGTTTGGGATAAAAATCTGAGCTTTGTTTTTGGGCACATTGAGAGTGCGACATGCATAATCCCTAAACCTGGGTGAGCATGAGTTAGCAACTTCTCAGAAATGCCCAGAACCCCCTCTTCCTTTCTCTGGCAGATGTTTCTGGAGTATCTACTATATGCTAGACATAGTTGTAGACACTTACCAAGAGAGGAATCATTCAGGCGAGCTGATATAACCTCAACTACCTGCTTGGTAAAGCCTACCCACAAACCGAAAACAGGGATTGATGTCTCGAGCCAGCCACCAGACAAAGCTTACCGTTAATCAGACTGGCGACCAAGGGTGACCTAAGGAGACTCCCAAGGGGCGAGATGTGCGAAGCTGGACGAGTGGATGCCTTAGGGCCACTTACGCTGGAATGACACATTGCAGTTGGAGAATAAGGTCTGTGTTAACTCCTGAATTTTCTGTTTGTATTTTCCCTGGAGGTTATGCGTTTCACAAATCCAGAAGATTCTCTTGGGGAACTTGAAGAAAAAGACCATCCGAAGTGGGGAGGCAGGTAAGTGCTTGTCGCCAGTGGATTCAATCAAATGCCACAGCGCTCCGGGTCAGCGGTGGTTTCTGCAGAAGGAGACCAGACGCGAGGCCAGGGCACTGGTCTGTAAGTCCCAGTTTCTACCCACTGCACACTGTGCGACATCAAATAGGCCCCGTAAATATTTGTCAGATATACCACGGGATGGTGAACGAAACCGGGCTTGGCAAACACATCTTCATATGCTAATCGGTCACAGGGAAGACAGACGTGCTGGTGCAAATAAATAGGGTTTAGATTGGAAAACGAAACAGAAGCCCTGTCAAGCATGGGCAGCTCTTCTCTGTCCCTTTTAGCTCTAACCAGTCATGAGTTGGACATCACATCTGCACTTGTGCAAGAGGACTTTTCTGATTTAGAATGAAGAGCCAGGCTAGGTCTGTCCTGCTGGGAAAAAGCTCATTGAACCTCACCAGGCCTGGACAGTTCAGCTCCTTAAAGATTAAAAAAAAAAAAAAAAAAAGATTTATTAATTTATTTTAGAGAGGGAGAGGGGTGGGGCAGAGGGGGAGAGAGAATCCTCAAGTGACTCCCCGCTGCGTGCCGAGCCCGACGTGGGGCTCATTCTCATGACCCTGAAATCATGACCTGAGCTGAAATCAAGAGTCAGCCGCTCAACCGACTGAGCCACCCAGGCGCCCCCTTGAAGGAGATTTTTTTTAGATAAGCTGCCTGAGGTCAGAGCCAGCCTCCTTCCCCGGGGAGGCTAATTGATGTCTTCTTGTCTGTGGGTTCTGGTTGACTGGAGGCCCTGAAAGTAGTCTGAGACCATCTCCGGGCTCAGGGAGAAGACTTCGGGGATTGGGTATGATGTCTCCCATGCATGTGCCACCATGAAAGCAGACGTGGGTGTCCAAAGAGGGGACACACTTACTCCACAAGAGTGCCCCTGCCCAAAATCACCCTCGCGGGTGGGGTTCTTGCCAGCCCAGCACAGCCAGAGGTGACTCGAGATTTGAGACGTGAGCCCGCATTCTGAACCGCAGCATGAAACGGTATCATACGGTTGGTGAATCACAGTGTTAATGTCAGGAGAGGAAACAGGTGCCCACGCTCACTCAGCCAAAATAATGGCAAGGCCATTAGCAAGTCGATGGGGCTCGTGGCGCTTAAGGTCCTATCCCATGATGAGGCTGAGGGTTTGGGGGATGGCCCAGCAGCACCCTGTTCCCCCAGCTCTGCGCTGACAAGAGATGAGCCTGTAGGGGCCCCCTGCCCACAGCCTCTCACGCCTCACCTGGTCGGCATCTTTGGCTCCTCCATCTGCCCTCCTGTCAAAGGCTCTCTCTTTTTAATTAGCTGTGCAAGGATGAGCTAAAGCTCCTTGCAAAAAGCCTCCTTTGCTTTGGAATCCTGTTTCACACCTATGATCTGGGGTTTCCGGGGACCCGCATTCCCCCGAGGAAAGTGAGGCTCACAGGACTCTGCCTGCTGGTGATGGGCCTTTGAGCTGCACTGTCATCTTTCCAGTGGCCGATAACTAAACACCAATGCCCAGTAGCTTCAACAGGGGACTGGGTAGCGAGATCCTTTCCCAGGGGAGATTTGGCGATGCCTGGAGACATTTGGGGTCGTCACAACCTAGTGGGGAGGGTGCCTGGCATCCCATGGGTAGAGGCCAGAGATGTTGGTAAGTAACCTACAAGGCACAGGGCAGCCCCACGACAGAGAATTCCCTGGCCCCAGATACGAACAGTGCCAAGGGTGAGAGATGCTGTCACAGGAGGGCATGCTGAGGCCCCCAAGAGTGTGTCAGCCAGTGTCCCTTCCCCATGAAGCCTTTCCAGTTCCCCAAGTGGAGGGCAGCTCATGTGCCTCTGAAGTCCTACAGCTATGGGTCAGCTGCTCTTGGATACTTACCTCCATGTTACCTTGTAAGGCTGCTCATTGTATCCCCCGGGGGGCCATTTAGTGCCCTGGGGCCCATGCGGACCTTATTGCTTTGTTCCTGGAGCAGCCCAGTGAAGCCACCTGCCCCTCTGCTCTGCGGCTGGGATGGAATGGAAGGTGGGAGGAGTTGACACGTCTCTTGGAAGGGGCGCCATCAAACCACCTACTCATCACGGCATTCTCTCCTTAGACGTGATTCTCACTTGTCTGGGCTCCAAATGGGAACTCCACCAGCCCCAGCTTTTCCAGTCTGAGACCTTGGCCAAGCTCTACCTGATGGCACTGGCCCAGAGCACCACCAGCCCCACAAAGGAACTGGAGAGGCTTCTGCGAGGTATTTTCTTACTGCCACTCAGCATAGAGCCCCAAATGCTCTCTGGTTTGAGGGTCCCAAACCCTTGGCGTTTGGTCATCTGTTTGGAGATCAAGGTCACCCTGGCAGATAAGAGCAAGGCCCATGGTGTGACCTCATTGCGGGATTTAACCTCGGTCTGCAGCTATAACATGGGAATAATAGTTCTCACTAGGTTGCTTTGAAGCCTAGACAAGGTAAGTTGCTGTGAGGTTCTAGAACAATGTCTGGCATGTACGGGGCGCTCAGTAAATGTCGTGTATTTCTCTCATAAGAACCCAGTCCTGCCCAGCCAGCTGACATGGAGACTCTACCTACCTACTTCTTTGAGAAGAGCGAACGGTTGTGTTGTGTCTTCTGATGGGCTTTCTGGAAGGAAGGCATGGCTCGGACATCTGGCCCAGTGTGCTGTTTAGAGGTTTCATGTGTATGTCAATGTTACGTTTCCTTTGCTTTCTCTTTTCTTAACTTCACATCATTCCATAAAGTATTCAGGTCACTTCTTTCTTTCCTTTTCTCCTTTTCCAACTCTAGTAACCCCAGGCCCCCCTCTCTGTTCCCTAAGTTCCTCTCCAGACGCACTGCCTTCTTTGGGTAAGACAGACGGGCATCATTTGAGGACGACTTCTAAGCAGGTACCATGGAAAATGCAAGGTCTCCAAAGCCAACCAGCAGGCCAGTCGGAGGGACTGCATTTCCAGGATGTGGTGGCAAAGCTCTGTTATTCCAGAGCCAGACAGGCTGGCCAGCCCCCCAGCTGCTGCCCCACCCTGAGCCTGGAGAGAGGGCCTGGCTGCCAGCCGGAATCAGCCTGGCCACAAGGCCTCTGACTCAGCCCTTCCCCGCTGAGCTAGGGGCTGAGAGCAGGCTGCGGCATTCCCAGCGCTGGGACGACCCTCACTCAACAGTCTCCTTTGCTCCTTCCAAGTGTTTGTCCCAGTGTCTTTGAGAGTGGGACTGAGCTCCTACTTCCACGTCCCCTGCACCCAGGTCAGAACACTCCCCAGGCACCCAAGGAAAGGCCATGGAGATCCAAACATGAGTGCATTGAAAAGCAAGAGAATTTGGAAAGAGAAAACGGAGTTACTGTTAATGCTGTGGTCTTTGACATTCTAGGATGGTGTCACTGAAAAGATTGAGCCCTGCTTAGACAGCCACTCTGCTCCAAGCCCCCTGGGAGCCTGGGCCTGCCAGGGGGGCATCCAGGTCGGTGCAGAGATGAGACACCCCCTGCCCAGACTGTCACAACTTTCGGGGTCTGCGCCTGGTCCTAGGGATCGTGTGCCCATGATGTTCCGTGGACACGACCAGCCTTCATGCTCCTGTGAAAACAGGACGTGCCTCACAAGGACAGTTTGGATAGTCTCGCGCCTACTGCTTTGTGTGCTACTGTCCTGGAGTGGCGGGCGCCGTGCAGTGACAGCCCCCTGTGAGCATCCCTGTCCTGACAATGCACGGCTGTCCCAGCTGCTCATTTTCCTTCCACCAAGAGTCCAGGACGAGCCATACTTCCGCAGGACCCATTTATTCTCTAGGAGGAACCCCCAAAAGGAAACAGTACACTTTCACTAAAAAGGAGCCACTTGGTTTCAGAGTACCTCAGAAGCACATGATTAAATTATTACTTTCCTGTTCGATGTTGAGGTTTTCAGTAAAACAACAGCAATATTGAAGTTCTGTCTTCCCCTGACTCTGACCTAGCAGGTTATCTTCCTTTATTCCCTCGACAAATGTTGAGCGCTTAACTTATCCTAGGCATTGGGCTAGGAACTCGGCGTCCGGGGGTTAGGGGATGGACAAGCCAACCGGAAATGATGCTAAAGCACAAGGAATAGCATGACCGGTCATGACATGAGCTACCAGCTCCGGAGCGTCTCCTCTACGCCCCCAGCGCGGGTGAGCGACAGTGCCGCGTACGGGAAGGAGGCGGTCCTGAAATCCTGGAGGAAAAGGAGCCAGAGCAGAGAACAGGGCCTGACACCCAGCAGGCGCTCAATAAGTATTTGCCAAACGAGAGCCTGAACAGAGCCAGGTGCCGTGAGCGTGGTGGGAGAGGGCTCGGTAGCCCCGTGTGCCCGAGGAGAGTGGATCTTTGTTCTGGTCCCTTTTCTCCGTGGTCTTTGTGGTTCGCAGTGTGACATCCTTTTTTGGATCCTGACTCATGTCATTTTTCATTACCTAGAACCTTGAGCTCACTAGGCTTCGGATTCTGCTGATAGAATCCCCTTATTCCGTTAACTCGGACCAATGTGTGCAAGACCGTGTCGGGTCCTGGGGAGGGAGTGGCGAGGAAGCCAGCCAGTGTGCCCGCCCAGCAGAGACATGACGTGGTAGCAGGTGGTGGTAATAGAGAGTCTGGGAGGAAAAATAAAGCCAGTTTCGGGGCAGGTGGGGGTGGGGTGCTACCTTACCTATGGAGTCAGGTGCATCTCTGATGGGGGAGGGATGGAGCCCCGTGACTCTACTATGGAACAAGACACAAGGAGGCAGTTTTGGGGTCCAGTGAGCCAGAGACTAGTGGTCTTGGGTCCACTGGAGGGCCTTTGGCTTTGTGCCAAGGGCTTGAGATGCCACTGGAGACCTGAGGGCTATGGGTGTTGTAACTCACATTTTAGAATAAGTCTCAGTGGTTGGGGGAGGCTGGCAGTGAATCGGGCTACCCCTTTCCTGCCTCCTGGGAGCCCTTAGTGGCGGAGGTCCCCTGTTTGGACGTCTGTGGGGCAAAGTCCCAACAGCTGCTGGGCAGCTGCCTCCATCCCACACTCATCCCTCAGCAGGTGGTCACTGTTGTCCCATCTCATGCTAGGTCGGGTGGGGGGCTGGGGGTACAGAGATAACAGAGGCCCACCCCTTGCCCTCAAACTGCTCACAGCCTAAAGAGAGAGAGGGAGGAGGCGGGGAGAGAGAGGGAGCGGGGCAGGGCCCAGTAAAAACTATCGCATGCACCGAGAGCATCCGTTTCCCAGTTTTGTCAGCTGTAGTGGCTGAGTAAGATGAGTGCGGAAGGCGGCCGAGGAGGGCACGAGAGCTCTGAACTGTTTCTGCAACTTCTTAGGCGTCTTCAGCTATTTCTGAATAAAGAATCGTTTCAAAAATGCATCCCCTAAACAAGCAACAGAAGCAAAACATGGTGTGGTGAATGCCAAGGTCAAGCTTGTACAAAGGGCCGTCGGACCTCACACTGTATCTTATACAATTCACTGCAACTATCAGGTCCTGACGTCCCCCTTCTGTTTCCTTTACTAGCTCAGTTGCCTGGGAAGGTCAAGGAAAGACCCCCCATAAAGAAGATGATCATTTCCTTGAAGATCAATGACCCCCTGGTCACTAAAGTTGGTAATGTACACCAGTCTTCTTACGCCGAGAATGCCCTTGAACCAGCGGCCCTCCCAGATCGAAAAACGCAAACAAGTGGCACATGGTGTTCAGTCCTTCCTTATCAGAAATAGCTGAGCGGAGCAGAGAAGGTGCTAGAGAGAGGTGCTCATCCCCTGAAAAGAGGTGTGGAGGATGCCGAGGAGGAAGGACGTAGCAGGCATTGGGGCAGACAGACCGATGACAAGGAAGCCCTCTGGCCCACCCTCCCGGGGGCCACACTGGACATGCCCCTCCCTTGCTTGGCTCACCCTCTCCCACCCCAGCCTGGCCCCCCTGGAAACAGAGACAGACTTCTGTCTTGATGCCGCACGTGTGCAGCCGCATGCTGTCATGGTCTGTGGATCTGCAGGTCGGGACACCGTCCTCGGAAGCCCTGGGCAGGCCGGTTGTCCCCAGAGAGCACCGGGCCGGGCTGCAGTGCTGATAGGGATCAGGTAGACTGACTTAGAATAAGCCCAGTCCCTCTGCTCCCGGGTCACAGGAGCTCAGTTCTTTGACATGACATCATCCTGGCCCTTGCCAGGAGTCCTCAACCTTTTTGAAGACCCCAGACTCTGAGGAAAGTCTGCTGTAAGCTAAATGTCCTCTCCAGGCGCACACAGCATTCTGGACATATCTGGGCAGTCACCTCCCTGCACAGCACACGGAGCCCAGGTTCTCAGGACTCCTGAGGCATAGACCCCAGACTGGGCTTAGAGCAAGTAGCGTTCTTTCAGCAGGAGCTGGTTTGTCTTGGGCTTTGTCCTCGACTCCTTTGGGGAGGGTGGGAGCCCAGGCTGGAGCTGCACTCCAGCAGGTGCACTTCCTCTAAGGGCATCTTTGCCCGCCCAGCTGGGGACACTTGAGCATCCCACAGGGAGGCCACCCGCAAGTAAGGGACGCAGGGTGCAGAGCCCCAAGCTGACAGCTTTCTCTCTCGGTGGCTACTCCCCAGCCTTCGCCAAGGCCCTGAAGAACCTCTACTTGGGCGAGGTGGAAATGAACATGGATGATGTGCTGGGCGTGCTGGCTTCCGCACACATTCTCCAGCTCCGCAGCCTGTTTCAAAGGTAAGAAGTGTGGCAAGGCATGGGCCCGGGCCCACCCAGGGCAAGGTAGAAGGGGGCCCTCCCGGCCCGTGAAGAGAACGTTCCTCTTCTGTGGGCTGGGACACCTGGGTTTCTCGGCACAGAGCACAGCTGAGTCTGCTGAGGCCCCGAGACACTCATTCACACGTGATGAGCTCACAGTGGGGCCACCGCCCCAGCAATGTGCTCCTTCCAGCCAGTTGGTCCTGACTCACGGCATGCCGTGCAGGTGGGGCTCTCTGCCTGGAAGCTAGTCTACAGGTGTGCAGAGTGACTTCCTGGGGGGCGGGGCGCGAACCATGCTTGCTTGTCAGTTTCACCCACATTCACTTGTAGCCAAAAGCCTCTCGTTTAGCACGTACAGCCCAGCTGGCCGTTCGAAGACAAGCTGACTCTTCACTGTCTGGATTTACTTTTCCCGCTTGTTTTTCTTTGTGTGTGTGTGTGTATATATATATATCTTTTTAAGATTTTATTTATTTATTCGACAGAGATAGAGACAGCCAGCGAGAGAGGGAACACAAGCAGGGGGAGTGGGAGAGGAAGAAGCAGGCTCCTAGCGGAGGAGCCTGATGTGGGGCTCGATCCTAGAATGCCGGGATCATGCCCTGAGCCGAAGGCAGACGCTTAACCGCTGTGCCACCCAGGCGCCCCTCTTTGTATATATTTTTATTCTTACAAATATTGCCCATGATCATTGTAGATCTTTTAGAAGAGTTAAAAGCGCAACGATCAAAGTCCAAATTGCCCACCAATCCGGCTGCCCATTTGGGGGCACAGCCTTTCTCCTGGGTGTTCAGACCCCGCTGGCCCACCGGGGCTACCCGTCAGGGGGGCCAAGAGGGGGAATCGGGAGGCGTTTACAGTGGATTGGCATTGAATGTGAAAGCTAGTTCAACCTGCCAAGTGGGTCCATGGGCACTGAGAGAACGTGTGCGTGCTGAAGGAGTGAGGGGGAAATGCAGCTCCGGGCGTTGAGATTCAGAGGCTTCCAGTTTTTTGCTTTCTAGGTTGTTTTTGTTTTTGTTTTTGTTCTCAATTTGATTGATGGATTGAGAGAGGGCAGAGGGAGAGGGAGTGAGAGAATCCCAAGCAGATGTTATACTGAGTGCAGAGCCTGATACAGGGCTCGACACCACGACCATGACCAGAGCTGAAATCAAGATCTGGACACTCAACCGACCGAGCCACCCAGGCACCCCAAGGCTCCCCGTTTTCGTTAGACTTTTTCTGCAGAGCCAAAAGCAACCTAGGGTGTGAGCAGCAGGGGCTGTGCTCAGCCCTGTGGTTAGCTGTTCCTTGTTCTAATGTGCCTCAATGGTCTCAGCTTTGAAATGGGGTGCCGTACATATGACCTACTTCGCAGGACTTTGTTGGGGGTGAGGAGATGTGCTCTGAGATGGAGCGTTGCCGTAGTCAGACACCGCCCTCAGCTCTTGGCGAGGGTGACCTCATTCCTCCTCCCTGAAGTCCTAGCAGGTGGTACGTGATTATGTCCACTCCACAGACAAGACAACTGAGGCCTCGTGAGGTGAGTAACTTGCTCAAGGCCACAGTAGAGCAGCCAGAACTTGCAGGAAGTCGAGGGCCCCAGAACCTGGGCCCCTAACACTGTCCGTTTCTGCTTTGCTCGGGTGAGGTGGTGGCGTCACCTGCTCGCTCACGGACCGAAGCCTTCCTGCTCCCCTCCCTTCAGGGGCATTTGGTGAAGCCGGGTTTGCTTGGGGCCAGTCACCTGCCAGCTTATTCCATCCCACCTTCAGTCACTCATCTGCCCCTTTAAGAACAATGTCTCGGGTGTCTCCAGGACACCGGGAACAGTGAGGACGAGAGGGACAGAATCCCTGCTCTCTAGCACTTCCTGCCCTACAGTCTCCAGGGCACAGGAAATGAGTAAAGTGGGCTGAAGGATGGGGATCCCAAACGGGACATTTTGTGTTATGATTAATTTCAAGTAAACAGGTCCCTGTGATTAACCAGAACAGTTCTTAGAACTCCCCTTTTCCTGTATCCTGTAATATTGCCCCATTCCAGTAACATTTATGAAAGGTTAAGTGAGCCAAATGGAAAATTGTTGATGGGATTCATTTTTTCTAGAATATTTTGTCCCTTCCCTTGGGCTTTTCCAGGGATGTGTGCCTCCTGCACTCAAACCCCGAACTCCAAGGTGGTATCTTCTAGCTCTCTCATTTCTTGTACCTGACGTGATTCCACACAGAGAGGGGACTCGGGGCAGCGATGGTCCGCCGGCAGCTTGCTCCACTCTCCGCCTCAGGACTTTATTTGAGGAAATGAATGAATGAATGAATGAATGAATGAATGAATGAATGAACGAACGAACGAACGAACGAACTTCCCGTCCAAGTTAAGGGAGGACAAGGGCTGCTCTGGAGAGGGCAGGGCAGGACCCCTCCTGAGACTCATGCTGGTTTCAGCTCACTTTCTGTAGAGCCCACACAGCCAGATTCAACCCCGAGGACGGTTGTGAGCCCGTATCTCATTCTTGGGGCTCCTGAAGTGACTCAGGCCAGACACCCGATTGGGAGTATCAGGAAGCCTTATGGGGGATGCAGGCTCTCGAGGCCTGGGCGTGACAATCGAGGGGACCAGAGTCTTGTCAAGGTGTTCGAAACCGTCGGCTCGGCCTGACCTGCAGGGTGGGTGGCTGTGGGAGGTGGGAGAGCAGCGGGTGCAGGCAGAGCCAGGTGGTGGTGGACGGTCTGGGGCTCACTACACTGGGGCTGAGGGTCTGGCTTTTGCTGAGATTTCCCACGCGCCGTTGCACTGCCCGCACCACCCATCTGCAGCTCCGCGCAGCCGTAGTAGTAACGACTACCTCGCAGCTTCCTTGCCCGGGACGTTCCTGAACAGCTGTTTCCTGGTGCTCTGATATCTCTGACCCGAAAGCTGGAAGGTCAGCTCCCTCCAGGAGCAGGGTCTGCAGAGCCCATCTGTCTATCAGCCCCGGCTGCCCTACGGCAGGCCCAGATTCGAAGCCCCAGCTTACTCTTGGAGCCAGAGCCCTGGCTGTTTGGGGCTGAGCCAAGCATGACAGGTCCTTCGTTTTCCTTCCTCCACCCCATGACCTGTTTTAAAGGTCGGAGTAGCAAGGGCTGTGGAAATAGTGAGCTGTCGTTGCACAGGTGAGCAAACCTCAGCCTGCCGGGGGCCGATGGGGCTTGCTCAAGATTCTCCAGGTGTTGTGGGGGGTATTAGAGGTCAGATCCAGGGAGACCTGGCACACAGCTGGGCTGGCTTCAACTGCCTTTGAGAGGCTGACGGTGCAATTGGCAGGGGTGTGGCAGCACAAGCCTGTGTGTGTGTGTGTGTGTGTGTGTGTGTGTGTAGTGGAACAGAAATGCCCTGGGTCACTCTGATAGCATCACAAATCCAGGTGCTGGACGAGACCTCAAAAGTCATCTTGGCGGAGCTCCCAGCCAAGTGCAAACTCACCCCAAGGGCTGCTTAGGTCTGGATCCCACACCGCTGAGGCCGCCTATCTTCGGGGGGTACGGTGTGTGCATGCGGGTTCCAGCTGGTCCTGTTCCTTGGTTTCATGCATTGCGTGTCTGCATTGGCACAGCTGGGGTCATGCTTGCTGTGTGCATGTATGCGCATGGTTCAGGCTTGCTTTGTGTCCCCTGATCTGGGGAAGCCTGACCATTCCAGTGTAGCCTGGCCAATGAGTCTGACAGTGAGAAAAAGGGGGCACACGTGAGCGTGTCAGCTCATGGAGCACAAATTTCTGTAATCCAGCTCCAGACCCAGCTAATTCTTTTTTTTTTTAATTATTTTTTCATATATATATATTTTTTTATTTTTATTTTTTTTTAATATATTATGTCAATCACCATACAGTACATCCCCGGATTCCGATGTAAAGTTTGATGCTTCATTAGTTGCGTATAACACCCAGTGCCATGCAATACGTGCCCTCCTTACTACCCATCACCAGTCTATCCCATTCCCCCACCCCCTCCCCTCTGAAGTCTTCAGTTTGTTTCTCATAGTCCATAGTCTCTCATGTTTCATTCCCCCTTCTGATTACCCCCCTTTTCTTTATCCCTTTCTTCCCCTACCGATCATCCTAGTTCTTATGTTCCATAGATGAGAGAAATCATATGATAATTGTCTTTCTCTGCTTGACTTATTTCACTTAGCATTATCTCCTCCAGTGCCGTCCATGTTGCAGCAAATGTTGAGAATTCGTTCTTTCTGATAGCTGAGTAATATTCCATTGTATATATGGACCACAGCTTCTTAATCCAGTCATCTGTTGAAGGGCATCTCGGCTCCTTCCATGATTTGGCTATTGTGGACAATGCAGCTATGAACATTGGGGTGCATATGGCCCTTCTCTTTACTACGTCTGTATCTTTGGGGTAAACACCCAGTAGTGCAATGGCTGGGTCATAGGGTAGTTCAATTTTTAACTTTTTAAGGGACCTCCACACTGTTTTCCAGAGTGGCTGTACCAACTTGCATTCCCACCAACAATGTAGGAGGGATCCCCTTTCTCCACATCCTCTCCAACAATTGTTGTTTCTTGCCTTGTCTATCTTTGCCATTCTAACTGGCGTAAGGTGGTATCTCAGTGTGGTTTTGATTTGAATTTCCCTGATGGCTAATGATTTTGAACATTTTTTCATGTGTCTGTTAGCCATTTGTATGTCTTCATTGGAAAAGTGTCTGTTCATATCTTCTGCCCATTTTATGATTTGTTTATTTGTTTCTCGTGTATTGAGTTTGAGAAGTTCTTTGTAGATCTTGGATACCAGTCCTTTATCTGTGGTGTCCTTTGCAAATATATTCTCCCATTCCGTGGGCTGTCTCTTAGTTTTTTTGACTGTTTCCTTGGCTGTGCAGAAGCTCTTTATCCTGATAAAGTCCCATAAGTTCATTTTATCTTTTATTTCTCTTGCCTTTGGCGATGTGTCGTGAAAAAGGTTGCTCTGGCCGATGTCATAGAAGTTGTTGCCTATGTTCTCCTCTAGAATTTTGATGGATTCCTGTCTCACATTGAGGTCTTTCATCCATTTGGAGTTTATTTTTGTGTATGGTGTGAGAGAGTGGTCAAGTTTCATTCTTTTGCATGTAGCTGTCCAATTTTCCCAGCACCATTTATTGAAGAGACTGTCTTTTTTCCACCGGATGTTTTTTCCTGCTTTATCAAAGATTAGTTGCCCAAAGAGCCGAGGGTCCATTTCTGGGTTCTCTATTCTGTTCCATTGGTCGATGTGTCTGTTTTTGTGCCAGTACCATGCTGTCTTTGTGATCACAGCTTTGTAGTACAGCTCGAAATCCGGCATTGTGATGCCCCCAGCTTTGTTTTTCCTTTTCAACAGTTCCTTGGAGATTCGGGGCCTTTTCTGGTTCCATACAAATTTAAGGACTATTTGTTCCAGTTCTTTGAAAAATGTCCTCGGTATTTTGATCGGGATAGCATTGAAAGTGTAGATTGCTCTGGGTAGTATGGACATTTTAACTATGTTAATTCTTCCAATCCATGAGCATGGAATATTTTTCCATCTTTTTATGTCTTCCTCAATATCTTTCAAAAGTGATCTATAGTTTCTAGGATATAGGTCCTTTACGTCTCTGGTTAAGTTAATTCCAAGGTAACGTATGGTTTTTGGTGTTATTGTAAATGGGATGGATTCCCTAATTTCTCTTTCTTCAGTCTCGTTATTCGTGTATAGAAATGCAACTGATTTCTGGGCATTGATTTTGTATCCTGCCACCTTACTGAATTGTTCTATAACTTCTAATAGTTTGGGAGTGGATTCCTTTGGGTTTTCCATATAGAGTATCATGTCATCTGCAAAGAGAGACAGTTTGACTTCTTCTTTGCCGATTTGGATACCTTTGATCCCTTTTTGTCTTCTGATTGCTGTTGCAAGGACTTCTAGTACTATGTTGAATAATAGTGGCGAGAGTGGGCATCCTTGTCGTGTTCCTGATCTTAAGGGAAAGGCTTCCAGCTTTTCCCCATTGAGAATAATGCTTGCAGTAGGCTTTTCATAGATGGCTTTTATGAGATTGAGAAATGTACCCTCTATTCCTACACTCTGAAGGGTTTTAATCAGGAAAGGATGCTGTATTTTGTCAAATGCTTTTTCTGCATCAATTGAGAGGATCATATGGTTCTTGAGTCTTTTCTTGTTGATATGATGTATCACATTGATTGATTTGCGAGTGTTGAACCATGCTTGCATCCCAGGTATGAATCCCACTTGGTCATGATGGATAATCCTTTTAATGTACTGTTGGATTCTATTAGCAAGGATCTTGTTGAGGATTTTGGCATCCATATTCATTAGAGAAATCGGTCTGTAATTCTCCTTTTTGAGGGGGTCTTTGCCTGGTTTGGGGATCAAGGTAATATTAGCCTCATAGAATGAGTTTGGTAGCTTTCCTTCTGTTTCTATTTTTTGAAATAGCTTTAGGAGAATAGGTATTATTTCTTCTTTGAATGTTTGGTAGAATTCCCCAGGAAAACCGTCTGGGCCTGGAGTTTTATTATTTGGAAGGTTGTTTATCACTGACTCAATTTCTTCATAGTTAATTGGCCTATTTAAGAAATCTATTTCTTCCTGTTTCAGTCTTGGTAGTTTATAGGTTTCCAGGAAGGCCTCCATCTCTTCCAGATTGTTTAGTTTTTTGGCATATAGCTGTTGATAAAAGTTTCTAATAATCCTTGCAATTTCAATGGTGCTGGTCGTGACCTCTCCCTTTTCAGTCATAATTTTAATAATCTCAGTCCTTTCTCTTTGTTTTTGGACAAGTTTTGCCAGTGGTCTATCAATTTTATGGATTCTCTCAAAGAACCAGCTTCTAGTCCTGTTGATCTGCTCTACTGTGCTTCTGGTTTCTAATTCATTGATTTCTGCTCTAATCTTGGTCAACTCCTTCCTTGTCAGTGGGTTAGGCCTGTCCCTCTGTTGCTGTTCCAGTTTCTTGAGGTGAGAATATAGAAACTGCATTTTAGATTTTTCTATTCTTTTGAGTGAGGCTTGGATGGCTATGTATTTCCCCCTTAGGACTGCCTTTGCAGTATCCCATAGGTTTTGGACCGTTGTGTATTCATTCTCGTTGGTCTCCATAAATTGTTTAATTTGTTTTTTGATTTCCTGGTTTATCGAGTCATTCTTGAGCAGGATGGTTCTTAGCCTCCAAGTGTTTGAGTTTCTTCCAGGTTTTTCCTTGTGGTTGAGTTCCAATTTCAGAGCGTTGTGGTCTGAGAATATGCAGGGGATAATTTCAATCTTTTGGTATTGGCTGAGACCTGTTTTGTGTCCCAGAGCATGATCTATTCTTGAGAATGTTCCATGGGCATTTGAATAGAATGAGTATTCTTTGGTTCTGGGGTGTAGTGTTCTATATATATCTATGAGGTCCAACTCGTCGAGTATGGCATTCAAAGCCTTTGATTCTTTGCTTAGTTTTTGCCAGGGTGTTCTGTCTATTTCTGATAGTGGGGTGTTGAGGTCCCCTACTATTACTGTGTTCTTATCTATATGTCTCTTTATTTTGGTTAAGAGTTGGCTTGTGTATCTTGCTGCTCCCCTGTTGGGGGCATATATATTAATAATTGTCATATCCACTTGTTGAATACTTCCTTTAAGAATAATATAGTGCCCTTCTGTATCTCTCTCTATGGCCTCTAGTTTAAAATCCAGTCTATCTGATATGAGAATTGCTACTCCAGCTTTCTTTTGAGGTCCATTTGCGTGGAAGATGGTACTCCATCCCCTTACTCTAAGTCTGAATGCATCTTTGGGTTCAAAATGAGTCTCTTGTAGACAGCAAATGGATGGGTCATGTCTTTTTATCCAATCTGCAACCCTGTGGCGTTTTATGGGAGAGTTTAAGCCATTTAGATTGATAGAGATTATTGACAGATATGATTTTAATGATGCCATTTCTCTTTAAAGTCTTTGTATCGGTTGTGACTTGCTGCTCTGTATCACTCTTGGGGCCTTTTTACCTTTATAGAGCCCCCCTTAATATCTCCTGTAGGGCTGGTTTCGTGGTTACGAAATTGGTTAATGATTGGCGATTTTGGAACGTCTTTATTTCTCCATCAATTCTGAATGACAGCTTTGCTGGATAAAGGATCCTTGGCTGCATGTTTTTCTCTGAAAGAGCTTTAAAAATGCCCCCCCAAGCCTTTCTCTCATTCCAGGTCTCTGTAGACAGGTCTGACGTAATCCTGATACCTTTGCCTTGGTACGTGAGAAATTTCTTTGCCCTGGCCGCTTTCAATACTGTATCCTTGGATCTAATATTTGCGAATTGCACTATGACATGCCGTGGCGTAGGTTTGTCCTGGTTGAGCTTGGATGGGGTCCTCTCTGCCTCTTGGACACGAATGCTTGTTTCCCTTGCTAGATTAGGGAAGTTTTCAGCTACAATTTGTTCAAATATCTCTTCTAGACCTCTGTTTTTCTCCACCCCTTCAGGGATGCCGATGATTCTGACATTGGATCGTTTCATAGAGTCAGTAATCTCCCGTAATCTACATTCGTGGGCGTGGATTTTTTTAAGACCAGCTTCTATTTTCGTTTTTTCTTCTACTAACCCATCCTCCAATTCGCTAACGCGTTCCTCTGCCTCGGTGACCCTGGCCGTCAGAGCCTCTAGTTTTGACTGCATTTGGCTCATAGAATTTTTAATTTCTGTCAGATTCGCTCTCATTTCTGCCCTTAGGGATTCTATATTCTCAGCAACGCTTTCTCTGATGCTTTTTTCAAGTTTACTCATCATCTTGACCATTGTTGCTCTGAATTCCATTTCTGATAATTGGGATACATCCATATGTATTAATTCTGTGGCCGAGGCCAATTCTGTGGCAGAGGCCACAGACTCATTATCTTTTCTTTGCTGGGGGGGACTTCTCCTTCTCGTCATTCTGATGAAGAGAGATTGCAGGGTTGTCCAGAGCCCAAGTGTTGACTGGGACCCAGGCCGTGCGCCCTTGTTTTATAGAGATCTTAGGGATGTGGGCTTCTTCCTTAAAGAGTTTATTTATTTATTTGAGAGAGAGAGAGACAGTCAGCAAGAAAGGGAACCCAAGCAGAGGAGTGGGAGAGGAAGAAGCAGGTTCCCGGTGGAGAAGCCCGATGAAGGACTCCTTACGGAGCGTTGTGATCACACCCTAATCCGAAGACAGGTGCTTGGTGACTGCGCCACTCAGGCGCTCCGGGTTGTGGGCTTCTTGATTTTTCAGCCTGCCTTCTGGGGGAGGGGCCTGCCTGCAGGTACTCAGAAAACCCTGTTTGGGTAGAGTCTCTGTGTCCCTTGCGAGGGGGGATGGGGATGGGCACCCTGTGAGCCGGTATTTCCGGGCTTTTGTTCTCTGGCGGCTTTCCCTGGCGGTTTGCTATGCCTCTTCTGAGAGAGCAGCAGCGGCTGAAATTCAGCCTCTGTCTCAGAACAGAGGGATCGCGGATCGTTCTCCACTGATGTTCTGGCCACTTTAACTCTGTTTCTGTTGGTGCTGCTCAACCCTGCAGCATCCCGGGCTGTGCGCCCCACACCCGGCGTCCCAGCCCTCACTTCCAGGGCCGGCACGTCTCTGTCCTTTGTGTTTCCAACCCCGCCAGCCGCCAGTCGCCAGCCGCCCCGCGCGGGCTCCCGGAGCTCCCCGTCTCAGTCTGGTGTCTCGCGGGTGCTGACCGCGAGTCCGCCTGCTCCCCCGTGCAGGTGGCCCTCCAGCCGCCAGCCGCCCCGTGCACGCTCCCTCCCGGTCTCAGCCTCGATCCAGTGAGCACACCGGAGCTCCGGAGCTCCGTGAGATGCTTGGTGGCGCACGCTCCGGGCTTACGGACTCAGTCTGATGTTTCCAGAGTGCGGGTCCGCGGTCCGCCTGCTCCCCGGTGCAGGTGGCCCGCCAGCCGCCCTGCGCACGCGCTCCTGGAGCTCGCGTTCTAAGTCTGCTGTCTCGCGGGTGCCGTCCGCGAGTCCGCCTGCTCCCCCGTGCAGGTGGCCCGCCAACCGCCAACCGTCCCGCGTGCGATCCCGGAGCTCCCTTCTCAGCCTGCTGTCTCAAGCGTGCGGGTCCCGGTCTGTCCGCTCCCCCGTGCAGGTGGCTACCGCTTCCCGGCGCCCTGACACGGCGGCTCCCTCCCCCTTCTGTTTAGCTTCCGATATCTGTGCTCGGTTTCACGGCTCCCCGCTTCGTACCTCGATACTTCAGCGCTGGAGATGTTCATTTGTAGACATCCAGATGTATCTTCCTGTGTCTCAGGCTGATTCCGTGGATGTTACTGCTGGTCTGGTACCTATCAAGCTCAACTCAGGGGACCGGCTGAAAAAGGGGTCCCCTACTCCTCCGCCATCTTAACCTCCTCCCCAGCTAATTCTGCTCGCGTGTCTCACTGGCAAAAACCAGCACTGGAAGAACACAGTGCCTGGTGGGCAGCGGGACCAGCACCTTCTGCACAGCCCCTTTTTGCACCTTGGTTCCCACCCCTGCCACCATCCTGGAGTTGATGCAAACCTCTGGGGTTGCCAACTTCTGTGAAAGCAGCCTGGAGCCCTCCAGAAACCGCAGTTCTCTCTTTGCAGGTGCGTGGCCATGATGGTGAATGGACTCACACCAAGCACCATCAAGGACTTCTACCTGGCTGGCTGCAAGGTGAGGATAACCTGGACAGAGGGCATAGCACCTGGGGACCTTCAGGAGCACCTCATGCTCTAGGATTTTACCCACCAGGCCCAGCTCTAAAAGAAAAATCTCTCTGAAAGCACCCACTTATGGGTACCAATATTTTATTTTGCCAAGGAAAATTTGCCAATTTAAAAAATCTTTTTCTTTTAAAAGGACATTTTAAAACCAAAAATTGAAAAAAAATGAAAAATAAAACAGACTTAAAATTAGGGGGTCAAATATAAGCACAGCCTTTCTCACTAAGGACATTCTTGTTGGAGTCAGTTGAAATCGTGTGTGTCCCCCTGCCCAGGGCCAGTCACTGTGTCAGTATTGGGAATAAATGATGTAATCTTAAGGGTCACATTATCAGAGGAGAACACTGAGACCCAAGGAGGGAGTTACTCTGATCAGAGTAACAGCTTCTGAATGGCAGTGCTGGGCTCAAACCCCAGGCCATCTGATCCCGGCCTTCCTCTGTGAGGCTACCATTGACCTACAAACAGTCACATCTGACCATCACATGTTCGCGGCACAATCGGCACGTCACAATGTCTTGTGATGACCTCTAAGAAGGTACTCACTGCCTTTTTTGTCAAAGATGGTGCAGTGCCCTCACCTTCACTCCGTGAGGGACTAGAAAGTCACTCTGTGGGCAGCATTTTTGCACTGTGGACAGCATTTCTCGGCCAGTCTTTGGCCTGGGAAGGACTGTCACCCCAAGGACATGCAAGGTGTACTAAGACCCTGTTGCAGTTCCTGGCCCTGGGAGAACTTTCTCTTGGACTTTGATGTTACGGTACGTGCCCCTACAAGTCTCCACGTGGGGTGCACCCTGCAGGCCCTCCCCTGATCACTGACTGACTTTGCACACCCAGCGAATTCGGTGTGCAACCCTGTGATCAGACCACCAGAGTCTGCTCCCAGCTCCGCCGCTCGCTAGTTGGATAAGAAGGAAGCGAGCACATAGGATTGTGGTGAGGATTAACTTAAATCCACCTAGCGCAGGGCCGGGAGCATAGCAAGCCCTCCAAAAACGTTATCTGCTGCAGTGTCTGTGTTTTGAAGTAAAGATTTGAGCGTGTCTACTGCACGCCTGGGAGCCCGCCTGTGGCATCATCACAGGCCAGCAGAGGGCACTGGGAGTTCAGGGATCTCTTTATCCACTGGCTTTTTGTTTCCTTCTCAGTACAAGGAAGAGCAGCTCACCACTGCCTGTGAGAAGTGGCTGGAAATGAACTTGGTCCCCCTAGTGGGGACACAGATCCACCTCCGGACAATCCCGCAGGAGCTGCTTCAAAAGGTGCTGCGGTCCCCCAGGTCAGAGCTGGTCCCCAGGGGTGCTGTATGTGGGACCAGGAGTTGTCCTCGGAGTGGGCCTGGGGCAGCAGGGCTGGTCCCGGAGGGAGGTGCTCCAGGGGGCCAGGCCCAGCGTGCACTGCTCCATCCCAAACTCCCCACCATCCTGCACAGCCAGCCCCAGGTGGGCGCCAAAACGTGGAACACTGGGGGCGGGGGTGGGGATGGACTCCCTTCACACTGCTTCACTGGGGTAGGGACCGTCTGGGTGCCCGCTGTCTCGTTACCCATACGGGAATTAATTCAGTAATTGCCTACGTAATTAAAAAGACATCCTGACAACATTAATATACATTCACTGTGGAAAATGGGAAGCAGAGAAAATCAGATAACAGAAAACAAAACCTCTCATCCTAAATCAGTTCCTATCTTTAGCCCTGCTCTTCTCCCGAACATCTCTGACCCAGACAGCTGTTTGACCTCACCTCAAGCTAACACCCAACCCTTGGGGCCCCGCCCTGTGTTCCTTCACCACCTGCTCAACTAGAACCTTCGGAGTCCTTCTGCACACCCCTTGGCCCTCACCCCCAGGTGGGACAGTCACACTTCCAGACCCAGCCCATCTCGATGGGCTGCTCTTCTTGGGCACCAGCCAGAGCCCAGACCTCCATCAACTGTTGTCTGGACCCCTACAGGGACCTCTCACTAGGGTCTTGTGTCTGCTCTTGACCCCCACCAAGAGTGTCTCTAGCCAAAGGGCCGCTGGTGTGCCCGTCTGCCCCTCTGTCTCACTGGCCACGAGGCACCCACAGGGCTGCCTGAGACTCCAGTCCTGCCAAGCACCTGACACCCACGGGTCTGCTCTCCCTCCCGCCTAAAATGCCTGGCTCCTGGCTGGGTCCTGCTGGTCCTTTGAGTCATTCATAGAAACGTCCCCAGTGCTTGACCTTTGAGGTGATTTCTAGTATTTTACCAATAGAAATATAGCACCTTGGTGACCTCCTGTAACGTACATGTCTTTATCTCAGATTATTTTCCCACATTAAATTTCTAGAAGTGCCATTATGAAGTCGAAAGGACTTTCTGTTTTTGTCACAAGTGAAAAGTATTTTTAAAAATAGTCTATGCAAAAATAATTTCAACCTTGAGTTAAAATGGTAAGAACGGTACAAAGAATACTTGTATACCCTTTACCCTGTTTTGGTCAATCTCTGCTGTTTACTCAGTCATCAGCATCTGTGTGCAGTTACGCACCCACATCTTGTTTCTCTGGGTGTAAGGTGCATACATCAGGTGCTCTCTCTCCTAAATGCTTCAGTGTTTATTTGCTGATAAAAAGAACTTTTTAATGTAATCACAATGCAGTTATGAACTGCAGGCAATGTAGCATTGATGTCAAGACCTAACATCACTGGCCTGGTGCTCTCCTCTATACCATTCTTTCTTCCAATGCAGGGCCTGGTGTAGGGTGACAGATCATTTACTTGTCAGGACTCTTTGGGCCTCTTTAAAAGGCTCTTCATACCCATCGCAAGATACCAAGATTGTATCCCCTTAGGGCGAATTTCAAAAGCGAGAAGTAAATCCTACTAAACATTTTAGCCATATATTAGAAATGAAATGCTTACTCATGCTTATGGGATGGAAGCATTCTGATTTCAGAAGTTAGATCTGGACAGTTTCATTTCACTGTTGGTTTGAATTTACTGAGTGGCTTGCGATGCCCTCACACTTAAAGAGAAAGGAGGTTGCTAGAACAGAGTTCTGGTGTTGAGGGAGACCGTATTATCAGGAGGACCTCTGGAACCCCAGCCTGGGAGCACCCCCGGGAGCCCTGGGTGGGCTCCTGGTGTCATTCTCCCCACTCCCTGCTGCTTTTCCCCCACATGTGCCCTCCCCCACTCTCCAGTAGAGCAGAGGTTACACAACCGTTGAAGAAAAGATAAACAAGGCATCCCTCAGACTTTGCCTAACACTCTCCCTCCCTTGGAAACACTGAGCTGTCGCACCCTGGTAGCATTTAACCAAGAAAAGGGAAAAAATTGTCTGACCACAGCCAGAACCCTGGTGATGGCATGGGTCTTACAAAACGTACATGAGGCAGGAAAAGAGGTCAAGCACGTTCCGCGTCCAGTGTCTAGACGCACAAGCTTGGGGAGACATGACTGATGTGGGAACGGGGTCCTGCTCTTCTGGCCCCTCCCCAGGAGCTGTCTGCACACAGTCCAGAGCCATCCCAGCAGCAGGAGGGAAGAGCCCTGCATGGCCTTGAGCACGTCATCAGCCCTTGGGCCTTGGAGGCACCTGGCTGTCAGCCCCAGAACTCGTGTTCACATTGCCCAAGGCAGATTCTCCTGGCCACCCTGCCGAGGTCCAGCGGCTGCCTGCTTTGAACCTGGATGGAGGTGGGGAACAGAAGGTGCTGGAAGACAGGGCCCAGCCACACTTGGTGCCTGGTGGGGTTGTGAGATATTTAGCCAGGCTCAGGCTCCTCACCTGGGCACACCTGTTGGCTGGTGGGTCTGGCACCTTGGACCACAGCTGATTAAGAAGAAACCTTTGGATGAGTTCATGTTTACCGAGCACTTTGGAGTATGTGCCCTGCTCTGTGCACTGTCCCTTCCAACCCCCTGCAGCCGTGTCTGATAGGTACAGTTAATGTCCCTAAGATAAGAGGGACAATAAAAGGCAGGGCTGGGCCAAGCCCAGGGCTCGGGCTCCAAGGTCCAGGCTCCCACCCTCCATGCTGCACGGCCTCTTTATTTGTTCCAGAGGCCACGCTGCACAGCAGCCCGAACTCAGCTAGGACTGGCTTGTCCTGGCCAGTCACATGGCCCTGGAGCCGCTGTGTGGAAATGCCAGCCCACGGGGGGTCAGCGATGGCACATGCCCTGGGCCCACTTAGTGTAGACGGAGGCCTGTCCCCTGGCTTGCGGTCATGGTGTTTGGGTCTCTAAGCCTCGTGGGAACAACATCCCTCTCAGCAGATGCTTCAGCGTCTGGGCTGTTCACCTTCCCTTTCTGCATTCCCTTTGACCCCATCTTCCTTTGGGTTTCATAAACAGCCTTGCATAAAATACACACAGTTTTCCTGACCTCCGGGGCGTCCGGTTTTTCATTTCTTTGCCTGGGCCTTGGGTTGCCGGTTAAATTTCTCTTTAGAGGTCACCGCTGGGTTACCCTGTTCCATGAACTCTAATACTATGAAAGCTTCATTCCAAGTTATACTTTTCTGGAAGCCAAGCTCCTGGTAGACAGGAGAAGTGGAAAACTCCGCCAGCTATCCAGTTCCTATCTGCGTGGAAAGCTGCCCTACAACCCGGGCTCTGCCCACTTCTCCCTGGCTTCCTGCCCATGATACCATCAGTCTTGAGGGCTCAGGAATTCCCAGGAGGAGCCACCCCTGTCCTCCATGGCGAGCCTGTCCCACAACATATGGACCACCATGGGGCATGGCTCTTCTCTGGCTAATGGCAATGATATCTACCAACTTTTGAACACTTGTGGTATACAGGACACTTTGGGTTATCAGCCTAACTCGTACAGCCACCAGTGAACTCGATACTATTACCTGAGTCTTCACCTATGGAAGGGAGGTTATGGGAAATGAACGGACTGGTCCAGGTTCCCTGTGTTTAGCAGGAGAGTTGGGATTTGAACACATATCTGAGTGGCCTCAAAGCCCTAGGTCTTCACCAGCCCAGCCCACTGCTCTGCTCTGCACGGGGACTCATTTTTCCCTATTGATAACCAAGATCAATAAGGATATTGATGATTAATGTTTATTGTAAAAAGGTTTTAAAGGTAGGAGAATAATAGAAAACACAATTGGACCCGCCTCTCGAAACGAACGGTGACATTTTGTCACAAGAAAGAAAACATTACCAATAAAGCAGAAGTCAACCATGCTCCCTTCCCAGCATCCTCTTGGCCTCCCTCCCTCCCTAAAGACAATCAGGTCGTTGTCGTGGGCCTGCATGAACCCAATCTATGTGATTATATTCTTACTACATACATGTGTGTCTATAAATAATTCGTAATATTGTTTCATAAAAGCTTAAACCTCAAAGCAGTGCTCTCATAGTGACTGTAATGTCCTGTAGCTCATTATTTACTAACATAATGTGATGTGTCCTCTCCATGTCGATACTTACGTATCTAATTAGCATTTTAAATTTGATGCTGTACAGGGTTCCAGAGAATGAATAGATAGCAATTTTTCATTCCCTACCTAATGGCCTTTTGTTTCATTTTGCTTCATTTGCTGTTGTGGCCATTGATCCTGCCATAGGCACCCTTGTTCACGCTTTCTTGTTTGCACCGTTACAGCTTTCTCTATAGTCTGTACTCAAAAGGGAGCCTTTATTATTTATGTATAATTTTCTTTAAAAAAAAAAAAGACAAACAGTGTCTTGTTAACATTTTCTTCTTAAGGAACAAATACCAGTTACCTCCCTACGGCTACTGGTGAGCACCAGGAAACAGGTAGGACAGCCCAGATGCTCACCTGTGTCGGAGGGAAGTTTGGGGGTTCTGTGAGGCCATCAGAGCTCCTAAGTAAATGAAAATATGTTTGTCCTCAGTAGGAACCAGTACTTTAGAGTACTGGTACTTAGCCTAAAGACAGAGGGCTTGGGCTGCCTGGGTGGTGCAGTCAGTTAGGCGTCCAACTCTTGGTTTTGGCTCAGGTCGTGATCTCAGAGTCCTGAGATCGAGCCCCACGTCAGGCTCCACGCTCAGTGGGGAGTCGGCTTGAGATTCTCTCTTCCTCTCCCTCTGCCCTGCCCCCCCCCAGTGCACAGGCACTCTCTCTCTCTCCCTCTCTCTCTCTCTTTCTCTCAAATAAATAAATAAATAAAGACAGAGGGTTTTATTTGAACAGTTACACTTCATAATGAAAGTGAAACCAGGACACTGATTCATGGACCCCCAATGACTCCTCCCACATTGCTGTCTGTTCCTCTTTGGTGAGGTCCCAAAGAACCTCTGGGCTTGGGGACCTCAGGCTTCGATTCTGCACCAGGAGTCATGTAGCTCCCCAGCCAGAGGTGGTTGGTGGGCTGGTGGAGTTCTATGTGGGCACATCATATACCAAGTGGCTTTGTGACATCCCCCGTCGCTTCTCACCATCATTGCCCAGACAGTGACCAATTTGGTCCTGTCTAGCCAGCGTCAAAGCCCATGCATCTGTAGGTGGACTGAAAGCAAATAAAAGCAAAAAGACATTCTCCAGTGGCCAGAAATAGTGTGAAAGGTGGGTGGGTGACATTTCCACTTCCCTTTAGAGTCATCACTTAGCTTGGGTTCCACCCACCAAGACCACTCAAAGTGGTGGGTGCAGAGGCTAGGATAGGTTTTGAAGCCAGCATGCCAGCCCTGTGGTCAAGATGGGACATATCAAGGGGTTTAAGACACGTTGAAATGACTTCTTAGATAATCAAGTTGTTGAAGGCTTTAGAGACGCTCTTTGGGAGACCCCCGTACTTTACAGAGTTGACATTGTGGGGAGTGACACTCCTTCTCACCACTTGTTTCTAGTTAAGAAGTCTCATGCCGTGCAGCCAGGGCCCAGCCCTGCCACTTAGGAGTCAGAGCCGCCGTTCGCTAGCACGGTCCTACATGCCGGGCACTGCGTTACTGATCTGTGTGTGCGTTGTCAGCGCCGTAATGTCAACACCCCAACCAGAGCCTGGGAATGTGTTCAGTTTCATGGCAAAGGGGAAGGAAGGTTGCAGATGGGTGACCTTGAGCTGGGGTGGGTGTTCTGGGTCACCCAGCTGGGCCCAATAATAATCACAACGATCCTTGCACGTGGAAGACAGAGGCAGGAAAGTCAGAGCCAGAAGGAGATTGGAAGGTGCTGTGCTGCTGGCCTGAGGATGGAGGAAGGGGCCGCAAGCCATGGGATGTGAGTAGCCTCTAGAAACTGGAAAAGCAAGGAAATGATTCTCCGTAGAGCTTCCAGAAAGAATGCGGTTCACACCTGGATCCTAGCCCAGTGAGATGTTTTGTTCTTCTGACCTCCAGAACTATAAGATAATAAATGTGTGTTGTTTTAAGCCACTTGATTCATGGCAGTTTGTTATAGCAGTGACAGAAAGCAGCGTACTGCCCGCGTAGCCTGTAGCAGCTTCTGTCACCACTATCTACCCATGAGGGAGCTGGGGCCGCGGGGCCACCAAGCAGCCTGCAGGGGGCTCCACAGCCAGCTTGGGGCTGGACTGACCCACGCCCAGGTCTGACGCCAGAATCCTGCAAACTTGACAAAGTTATTTTGCCCTCAGGCCCAGCTGGGACTAGGAAGCGATGCTTGAGGCATATACCTCAGGGGCAAAAGACCTCAGTTGTCGAGAAACGTATATTGCAGTGCAATATTTTAAAATGAACATTGACACAAAAAACCACAATGAACGAAAAATAAGGAATAAAAATGAGGAATATTGCCAACTTTGCAGGATTGTCATACGGAATTAAATGAAAGAGCAGATGGAAACATCTCAGACGCTCCTGTCTCCACGCTGACCGTTGCTTTGGCAGCACAGAGGATGGGGGTCAGACTGCAGAGGGTCCCCTCCCAGCTCCGCCATTCACCGGGTCCCCTGACCTTGAGAACGTCATTCAACATCACTTTGTCTGAAGTGACCTACAGACTCAGGGGTGGTGTTGCCTCATTCCTAAACTCACTGTCAACTTTTTGTTTTCTCACAAATGGCGTGAGCGGTTTCTACTCCTAAAATGTCTTCTCTTTTATGTTGTCCAGGTTGTTCACTTTTAATGAGTATCATCTTCTGAAAACACTACTTTTGTGGGTCTTCTTGCGACTGAACTACAGAATTCAGACGGTTCCGGTGCATGAAACGGTGGTGGCATTTTTTAACAGGTAACGTAACTTAGCGTGGGTTGATGAAATGCACGTACATGGTTTTTCACTCAGAATACCTGGAGAGAGAGCATCAGCGGTGTGATTTTTCATAGTACCCAGAGCGCACAGAATGCAATTTTCTTTATGGGATTTAAGAGTATGGGATACCTTGGAGCCACTGGATTACTTAAAAACGTGAAGAATATGTAGGTGTTATAACTTGAGATAACCACGTGCTCCTGAATTCTTGTTCTGTCCAGTAAAAGACATGAAGCCCAAGGTACTCCTTTCATTCAGGAAAACGTATCACCAAACCACATCGACCTTAAAAACATCATGTTTAAAATGGATCTAAATGAGACCAGGTCATCCTCACGTTTCGCGATAGCCCATGACATTCTGAATTTTCTAGACAAAGAAAGATTGCTAGAAAAAGATTTTCTAGAAAAGCATTTGAATGCACCAAGTTTTCATAGAATTGGCTCCGTTTCTTATACTCTCTAAACTTACGAATTCTAGAAGTTTTAGATCTCAAAAGCTCAGTGAAAAATAATAATTTCAGTTTAAGGGACACCATTAAATTATGCTTGCTAAGTGCAATAATCCTAATAAGTACTTTCTACTTGGAATCCCCTAAGACTTCGGGGCTGGTTTCATTCCCATTTTACAGATGAAGAAACTCAAGGTGGAGGGGAACTCTCTTGTCAGAGATGATGCAAGTGACGGGGTCTGACTTGAACTCAGGTCTGCTGAATCCCGAGACACTTTGCTGCCCGTTCCTGGAACGGCCAATAGGACTTCTCTCTTGCATCTGCTCCAGCTGGTTTGGTAACAGCATCCTGGGCACGGTGTTAGGAAGATTCTGAGGCTCCCTCTAGGTCAGTGTTACTGTTAGCCGAGGACTTGCTGCACCTCTTCCCTTCTCTGGTCCGCTCTCTGCTGTGAGGGTTTTCTATCTGTTCATTCAAGAGCGCCCCGTTAGTAGAGAGAGCTGTGGTAGCTTGGGGGCAGGGAGCAGGGTCGGGGGAGGGTGAGATTGGTAGAAATTGCAGGCTCCCTTTTGTGCCTTTCTCGCCTCAATTAAGGCGGAATATGCTCACATCACGCAGGCTGGCTGTGGAGTGTGGTGGCCCTGTCGCCAGAGACAGTCCCAGGTGGTCCTCAGAGGGTCTGCCTGGAGGAATTCATGGATACTGTTACCTTCACTGTCAGGTGGAGACGTCTCCCCAGCAGGAAGGGGGCTTCCAGACACGATAAGCGGTGTCCAAGGAAGCCGAGAGGCTCCATGTCTTGTGCACGTGAGTTTCGCAGATAAAAACACCTTCTCCCTATTCACCAGCGGCTTGACCTGTTTTAGCCAAGTGTCATTTGCATTGTTCTGAAGCATTTAATCCTTTTCTGGAACATCTGCACACCACGTTAACTGCAGAGCTCATTTTTCCTGCCTCATTATTTGGGGAAAGCAGTATTCAGTGCCAGAATGACATGCACTTTGCTTAGTTTCTATATAATTTGCTTTGAACTCAGATGATTAAACCACCCCCCTCCACTCTTTTAATAGCCCAACAGACACTTTTTCCTATGAGTCACACGCACCAGGAAAACTGGCTATTTGGCTCCAAGTTAGCATTCATACTGGAAACGTCTTAGAACCGGGAGGTAGGAAATGGGCTGGGATGTGGAAACTGGGTTTTTAATGTGGGAGAAACAGTGAGAATGAGGCTCTCAGGTGTGTAGCCCCTTCTGCTGAGAGTGGGGTGTCCTCGGTTTTCCTGAGCTGGGGTCCTGAGGCCCCTCCCCGCCATCATTAGCTTTTCCGTTTCTCTCGAATCTACACTGGTTCCATTTTGAACCTCTTCTCTGCAGCGTTTCCCAAGCCCCCGATGCCACCTTGTTCCTGTTTGGAAACCACTTGTGAGTGTCCATGTGGAGTCCATGGGTGGTTCTCCTCCCGTCCCAGTTCTTCTGCCCCAGAACAGCAGCAGCTTTAAGGTGCTCCCTTGTCAACGGCCTCCACCTCCCAAATGCATGTCCCCAGAGTCCCCAGACTCCTTAACCTAGGTTATCAGCACTTAACTGCTCCTGCTTACCTGACCCCAGCCTGCTCCCGCCCCTCTGCCAGTCTATCCATGGCAGGGCCTCCCCCGAGAGCCTCTGTGACCAGTCCCCTTATGACCACGTGACGTGACCTACACTCTGCCTGTCCAGGAACATCATGAGCAGCTTGAAGAAGGGTTAGGGGGGCCCTTATCTCACCCTTAGCTTACCTGGCATTGTGCTGTGCACGGAAGGGCTTCCTGAATGATGAGTTCCCATCAATCGCTTTTGTGTAGCTTGGTTCCCCTCACAGAAGCGGGTCTTCATATGCTGATGCAAAATTCAGAGAATGCCTTGTCTGCAGTAACTAGAAGTAACAGGGCCCGCGGGCAGGTGACTGGTGGCGGGTACCCATTTGGTGTTCTAGACAAGGAAGGGTTCCAAGGCTTTCTCTAGGCTCAGGGAGAAATCACGTCTTGGTGGGTCTACCCCAGACGCGGCGGTGGGCGGTGGTGGTCCCTGTGCTCCCATATCGGCCACCCCGTCCTGAGGATCCCTGGGGATCCCCGCTGGCCCCCATATCGGCCACCCCATCCTGAGGATCCCCAGGGATCCCCGCTGGCCCAGTGGGGCTGGTGGCCTGAAGGCTCGGGCCGCGAGAAGGCACCTGTGTTCTTAGTGGTCACAGACGTCTTGGGCCGGAGCCGGGTCACCAGGGGAGCGAAGCTGCACAGTCCAATGAGGCCGAGGGGGACAGCTAGCTGGTCAGGTTTCTGTGGCCACCAACAGGGACATGCCAGGGGAATTAAAAGGTAGGAGAGGGGCAGCCGCATCTGGGAGACGGCATGTAGGCTTAGGAATGAGAATCAAGGGGCGCCTGGGTGGCTCAGTCGTTAAGCGCCTGCCTTCGGCTCGAGCGTGATCCCAAGNGCATGTAGGCTTAGGAATGAGAATCAAGGGGCGCCTGGGTGGCTCAGTCGTTAAGCGCCTGCCTTCGGCTCGGGCGTGATCCCGAGGTCCTGGGATCGAGTCCTGCATCAGGCTCCTCTGCTGGCAGCCTGCCTTCTTCCTCTCCCACTCCCCCTGCTTGTGTTCCCTCTCTCGCTGTCTATCTCTCTCTCTCTCAAATAAATAAATAAAATCTTTAAAAAAAAAAAAAAGGAATGAGAATCAAGGAAGTTGACGCTTTGGCCCAATTTTTAAAGTTGCAACTATCAGTGATATGATGTAAGTGACAGAGTGATTTATAAGGGATCTCCCAATGCCCAGAGTGGACATTTTGAGGCCATCACAAGCTGGGGACTTCCCCAAAGGGACTGTACTAGATAACGTGTGACAGTGGGCCAAGCTGCCCGAATCTGAGCTAGCGAGGTCCTATGAGCCCTGGGGAGCAAGGCCACACTGCAGCCCTGGGTGTGGTCGTGGCTAGCCCAGCGTCCAAGTCAGAGGGCCTGGAGCAGTAGTTGTATAAAAATAGACCAGATGCCCCTTTTCTGATCTGTCTTAGCAATGTCCAGAAAACAAGCCAGGAGGGAAGTATTTGAAGAGTTGACTCTTCCAGGGCCAACAGTGCATGCAAGTAAAGACACAGGTCCAAGCCTTTCTTATTCTCCTGTTTTCTTTTATTCATTGATTTTTTTTTCAATTTTTTATTCATTCAACACATAGTTATTGAACTTGCACTCTGTGGCAGGGACACCGATGGAAAGGTGAAGGGGAAGTTTGTCTGCCTAGCTAGATGTGTCCGTACATCTTCCAACTTATTTACATTACAAAGTATGGTAGTATAAGAAGGGAACACTCATGCACACACACACACACACACGCCCACACACCCCCCTCGGCACCCGCAGTCTGTTTTCTGGCAATGGTTAATTTAGAAAAACAAATAGGCTGGCCAGAATTAAATTTAACATTTCCTTGTAGGAAAAACAAAAAATGCAAGCAAAGCCGTTGCCTCTGTCCACAGAGGAAAAGTCATCATTTCTTTCCAGTTAGCTGTCTGAGAAGTCCAGGAGGGCTGTAAAATCTCACGGGGTAGCAGAGCCAGAGGCAGGCAAACTTTTCACATTTTTAAAAGCACATTTTTAATCAAAGTATAAAATACATACTGGAAAGTGCGCAAACCCAAAGTGGATTTCGACCAACTGCACACACCTGTGTAAGCAGCCCCCAGCCCTGGAGACAGACTTGGCCAGCCACCGAAAGTGTCTTATCTCAGTCCCCACCTTTCCCAGAGAAAGGCAAACAACATCCTGGCTTCCTTTCCTTTCAAGATGTCTTGGCTGCTTTTGAACTTTGTATAAATAGAAACTTACAGTATACACTTTTTAACGTCCGCCTTCCCTTTCACACAGTGGACTATCTGTAAACTCCGTGCAGGGACAGGTGGCCGGCGAGGGCAAGGGGCGTGCTCAGGGTCCATCAGCAACGCGGTGGTGGAGTGACTTAGGTATCCCTGATCTCCTTTTATTTTGAGATTCTCTGGGTGGAGGGAAAGTCATGAATAGACCTGTAATTCTAATCCTTAACTGATTGATTAATCAGTAAATGGGCCCCCTCTCCGACGCAAGGATGGGTCCCAGCAGTGGACTTATGAGCTCTCCAGAAGGAGGTCATTGAATGCCACCAGTAAAGCCAATGGAGCCAATTTCTCCATGATCCCAACTCCTAGATTTCCATGAGCCCTGCAGCTGAGTCTCCCCTCCTTCCTCGGCCCTATCCCAATCTGACCCAATCTTTACAGCACTGGCCAAGGACTCCTCCAGGAAGCCTTTCCAGATCTCACCTGCCCACTGGACAGATTCCTCCTCTGAGCTTCTCTCTTTGAAGAGAGAACAAGAGACGTGCTGACCCGTGCGTGAGTGGGCACCGGCCTGACAAGCCCGACACTATGCTCCCCCCATGCCCTGTGAGGGGAGCCTTGGAGGAGAGCCACCCCACGTCACCCCACATCCCTGACACCTGAGCCCACCGATGTCTGCAAGGACATGATTTGTGATGCTGTGGGACAGGGCAGCCAGCAGCCATGTGTCTGCTGTGATTAATGAGTGGCATTTGCAGATGTGGCCACAGAGTCATCATGAAACTGTGCACCCCCGGTGTGGCAACTCTGATCTCTTAACCAGAACATTCATTTTGAAACGTCCCATGAGTCACAGACGTGAGCCGTTAAGTGGTTCTATCTCGGATAGCCAAGCCCTGTGCAGGGAAGTGGATATATTCGGGGGCAACAGGGTTTCTCATCACTGGACTTTGGTGTCTCTTGCCTTTTTTATTTCTTCTCTTGCTCTGACCATGCTGCCCCTGTTCCCCTAGAGTTTGGCTTTCTGGAAGCTGAATCTCCCTTGTTTTCAAAGTCCCTAAACATTATTGATCCCTACGCCTCGCTAAGTTTTCACTTCTCTCCTGTGGCTTCTCGGCTTTCCACCCAAACTGGGAAGCCCCAGCGTGTCTTCTGCAGTAAGCGTAGAGACGCGGCAGGAGCCTAAGGGGTGTAAAGTGTCTGATGCAGGAGGTCCTTACAAAGGGCAGAGAAGATGACGTTACACAGGATTTCTAGACCCAGTTCTGCCTTTGGGCAAAAGTCAGGACCGACTTCATTGTCCAGATGCCATTAGATGGGGTCTCAGTGAATGTCTGACAGGACTTAGCCTGGTGAATAAGCAGGCAACCACAGCTGGTGGGATCCCACAAGTACAGGAAAATCAGCATACAGTAGCCTGATCCGTGTGCACAAGTGTGTGTGTGCACAAGTGTGTGTTTGCACGTGTGCGCTGGGGATGGGGACAGCTGGCGTGCCTCGAAGAGACGCTGTGGGCGAGTAGAGCGAGGGTGGGACCAGCTCCTCATCCAATTCATTCAGTCAACAAAGCGCACGCCCGCTGAGAGCCAGGCCTTGCAAGGGGCGCTGAGAGTAGGAGAGCGGAGCAAACAGATGCCAAGCCCCGTCTCCATGCATTTACCGCCTGAGAAGCAGAGACAGACAATACGGTCAGTAAATAAGATGTAGGCTAGCATACGGCGGCCCTGGGCCTGGCTCCCGCCCTGCCTCGGACTGGCTGGAAGACTCTGGATGAGGACCTATCCTTCCTGCATGGATGTTAGCATATCAAGACAGATGCAAGTTCACAGGGACTCGAAGAACAGATCCTGGGCGGGAGGTTCTGAAGGGCAGGGACGTCTAGTAGGTGGTGGCGGTCGTGGCAGCAGACAGAAACATTTTCACGTGCTGTGCTGGGGGTTAGGAACCAAGAGGCCTGGGTCCTGGCTCCCGGCTGGTGGAAGGCGTCCAGGTCTCTACTGAGTTAACGTTTTTAAAAAAGGCATGTTCCTTTCTTATGAGTTATTGCCCCAAAATGTGCAACTTTTTTTCCCAAACTTCACCTTAACATGTAGACTATTGTTTCATGTATCGTTCATAGAAATGATGTTTTCATCCTCATTCTTTTTTATTATGGTAAAATATACAGAACATAACATTGACCATTGTAACCATTTTTATGTGTTCCGTTCAGTGGCAGTAAATAAATACATTCACACTGTTGTGCAACCGTCACCTCCTTCCATCTCCAGAATGTTTTCATTTTGTGAATGGGAACTCTGGAGCCACTCAACAGCTAACAGCTAGCCACCCCCCGGCCCCGGGCCCCTGCCGCTCTGCTTCTGTCTCTGAGTCCCACTACTCTAGGGACCTCGTGTAAGTGGGATCGCATAGTATCTGTTCTTTTGTGTTGGGCTTATTTCTCTTCGCATAAAGTCCTCAAGGCTCGTGCATGGAGTATCCTGTGTCAGAATTCTGAAGTGTGTATTTTAAGGCTTAATCTGAAGGGCTGGGGTAAGGGGGCCCTGAGTCAGCTGCTCACAGGAAGGGTAAATGACCGGCAGATGACAGGATCGGGGAAGTGAGAAGGCTGTGGTGAAAAGCAGCTCTAAAATTACAACCAATGCCAGTCAGAGGGACACTTGTCCCGGGCACTGCCTTTCAGGAAGTCTGTGGGGGATGTGTCCCCGGGCCCTTGAAAGCAGGACCTGGAGCCAACCTGGGTGTGTCTTTCAGTCTCAAGGTCTATGAACTGTCCTTCCCGAAGGGGTCACGACCCGAGGGTTTCTTGAAGAACTTGAGGAGGCAGACACCATGGCCTGAAGTTTGCCGCAGAACAGTCGGTGCTAAACCCAGAGCGATCTTGGCGCGGACAGCACCGAGTGCCAGGGGAAGCCATGCCGGCTTTCCATCCCGCCAGCAGAGCCATGCGAGGACGCCCCTACTCAGGGTCAGCTTCCTCTCCCCTTGTGTGAAGTGGGGTGAATGCCCTCATCGTTGAGCCCGAGAGTCCCTCCAGACAGTTGAGAAGAGCCAGGTGAGGGGGAAAACGCACCGGGCCGTCCTCAGGAGGCCTGGGGAGAGTCCTGGCTCTGCGACAGTTGACCTCACCAGGCTCCAGGGACAGGGCTATACCGGCTGGTTCAAGGTGTCGGACCACAGCCCTCTGATGCTTTCTGATTGTAGAAAATCAGCAGCAGAGGCCACCACTTTCTTCCTCTAAGGTGGCCCCCGGCTTGGGCCATTTAGAGGGTGGCAGTGATCACAAACGCCATGCACTTAGCCAGCTTGAGTCCAGGTCACTTTCCCAGGGACGAGAGGACGGTGGTGGTCATCACGAGGTGGGGAGTCCTCGCTGGTGTACTGGGCCAGTACCATCACCTTTACCCTTCCCAGCTACCCACGGAGGCATACGTGGCTGTTGTCCCCATGTGATGGAGAAGGAGATTAGCGCTCAGGAAGGCTCAGTCACGTGACTGATGGCCAGCTGGCCTGGGACTGGAACCTGGTCTGTCTTGGCTCCAGGGCTAAGCTCTCCGAAACGTGGCTGGACAAACGATGAGCAGATTCATGACCTCACAAGTCAGCCGCCACCAGGGCCACGTCCCTGTGACCCAAAGGGATCTTAAAGTCCAATCACATGTCTCAACGGAGCTCTTCCCCAAATCCTCAGAGAGAGGAGGTCTGTCCGGAGAGCTCCTGGCTGATGGGCTATCGGGTCTGAGCACCTCTCCCAGGGAGACTCAGGGACCTTGGCCTCCTCGCCTGGCAGCCTTCCCACAAAGCTGCAGAGTTGGTGCCTGGGGGCTTCCGAGCTGCAGGAGGAGTGCTGTCCTCTTACTGTCCTTTCCCTTCTGGACTGAAACTGTTTCTAACCTACAGCTCTGCCGGTGCTCACTTCTCGGGGCAGTGCCGGGCTGTGGGGGCCTTTGCCAAGGGTGCAGGCTCATTCCCCAGAGCGCTCAGCTTGGGGGCGGGGGTGAGGGCGAACTGTGCCAGCTCGGACCCTTCTTCCTTCCTTGACACCTGCATCCCGCGTGATGGTACCTAGCTTGTTCCTCTGTTACATGGTGAGAGAGAGGCAGCGAAGGAGGCGAGTGTTAGTGTCCAGCTGAGATATCGTGTTCTTGGGGCCCTGGCCTGGCCCACATTAGCCCAGCTCCACCTGCCCTGGGTAATGGAGGGCCGGTTCCGAGATCAATAGCACTGCATTTTCAGGAAAAGTATCAGTCTTCCCTTATTTATGCCTGATCTGTCCACTTCCGGAGACTGGCACCCAGTGGATTCTAATTAATAATCATTGGATTGAATCAGTTCATTTGTTGTTGTGCCCCTCTCCCCTCCCACAACGCCTCAGCATCCCTAAACTATCTCCCGGGACCACTCACACGGAGAGTCCCAAGAATTCCCGTTTGAAAGCAAATGGTTCTCGGCAGGCTGGCGGGCACCCCCAGCAGAGGCAGGACACGGGGCCAATGGTGCATTCAGTCTGGCTGAGACAGGGTGTGATTTGGACATCACTCTTGATTCATGGAAAAATAATCTACAAGAGCCCTTGGCTGGTCTCATACGGATTTGCCTTGAGGGAATGACTTTGCGTTTCCAAAGGGACTTGGAAAAATTACCCCCGTAGTCCCCATTGGTGAAAAGTGACCCTTTAAGGAAACAAGTTGTTTCAAAACAAGAGTGGTGGGTGTGTGTCTACAAGTACATGTGTTCTCAAAGGGAATCTGATCTCAACCCAGCCCTGACCTCAGCCACGTGTGGAAATTAACTGGAGTTTAATATGGGCAGTAACTGCTGCAGGACTGATTGGGAAACCGCTTTTAGAACTTGTTACCCGCATTTCTTTTTTTTAAATCCTACCAGAAAGCACTTTTGAAGGGCCCACATTGGCCGCTATTGAAAGGGCAGCCTGTGTAGAGGAGGAGTCCAAAGTCCCGGGTTCAAGGCCTCCTGAGCCTTTGTTTTTCATCTGTGAAATGGAGCCGATGACACCTGCCCTGTCTGGCCACAGGAAGTTTGTGAGACCCAAGTGAGCACATGTATCTCGAAATCCTCTATAAAGTAAATCGTGACCGTCAGTCACTTCCTAAGTATGTGCTGTGCACCTGCCATGTGCGCGGCTCAGTGGCGGATGGCAAGGGGACGAGAACCAATGTCTCACTATAACCTCTGGGGTCAGCCCTCACCCAGGCTGGCCCAGCTGCCCGCTGCTTCCACACCCCTCACCCGTCCAGAGAAAGCCAAGCCCCACTACCCCTGGCTGGTGAAACCACGAGTCTCTTTGACATGCCTTTCACTACCCCTTGCCAATTCCAGAAAGCAATTTTATGAGTTTCTTGTTCCTCTTTGCCCCTCTGCTAAGCTTCCCCAAGAAGTATCCCTTTCTGGATCAGGACACGGGACAGAGCTTGGTGCCTCTCTTCCTTTGCCTGCGTCTGCACGGCATCATCAAAGGTAAGCCCCCCCCCGAGCGAGGGCCTCCTAGGAAGGCTTTTGGGGACCTGCTCCCCACCCCCTCCCAGGAACTCCCGGGAAAGACCCAGCTGGCGTTTTTAAAGGAATACGCTGAGCGATGGCACTGTCACTTCCCAGTTGCATGACTTTGGGACAGTCACATGCCTGTCTGGTCTGTGTCCCTGTCTGTAAAGTGGGGGATAGTCAGGGCTTCTGTGAAGTATGATAGTGGATGAAGGGCCCTATGGATTGTGAAAGCGTGTGCAGCTGAAAGCGTGAGTGCCATGGAGCCACATGCCCTGCCTCTTAGAGCAGCATCCCCTCCGGGTCAAGCACTCGGCAGTCGGGGAGAAGCCTATGGATCTGTGTTCCAGACCTGGCTTTCTCAGCCTCGTGCGCTGGGTCTGGCAGAGGCCTCTGAGACTTGGAAAGAGGAGGAAACTACTCGGGAATGTGTTTGGGGCTGTCCACGTGGCCCCCCCAGGGAGACCTTCATCAATGAAAGGACATTTAGAAAATTTTTCAAAGCTATTTCCAGTTATCCAGGTATAATGCGTAACTCTAAAACCCAGGGATCGTTGATGGACCCCAGGTAGTTTTGTCCAAGTTGCTTCTAGACACCCCAAAGACACCAACGATCAGAACCCACCCCACCCTTCTGGGGCAGGATTTCGGCCGGGGGGCTGGGAACACTTGGTGGGAAAGTGCTCGGTGCGGTCCCATTTGGGCTCCACGCACCTTATGATCCCTGGGGGCCCTGGTTAGACCTTCCCATCCTCAACCCTCAACTTCCTTTCTCTCTCTGTAAATTAGACTTCGGCCGGTCTGGGATGAATACATCTATAAAAATGTTCTCTTTGTGTTTCTTCCAAGGCAAAACTCTGGAGGAGTTAAGGCACGTTAATTTCTTCCCGGAGTCCTGGCTGATGCGGGTTACGGCCAACCATTACCACGCAGTGAGTTACCAGCTCAGCAAGGAAGCAATTATTGAAATTTATTGCTTTTCTGACTTGGCTTTTTCTGGAGACGTGTTTTACAGTTGGGACCTCTGGGCCCTTGAGGTCGGGATGTGTCTGGCTCCTCCTCCAGGGCAGTAGGGAAAGCCAAGCCCAGAGGGGCAGAGGGAGGAGGCCCAGGATGGGAGCCCAGATGTCCTGCGCGTGTGTACTATTGACCCGGAGCCTGATATGGGGTCCCGGAGCACTGGCCCCACTGCCCTCCTGACCAAGACACCCATGTAACATGTGCCTTTTATTGGGAATTGTTAAAATGCAGAGAAATTGAAAGAAAGAAAAGACATACCCTCAGACCCATCACCCAGAGACAACCACTGCTAAGATCTTATTGTGTTTTATTGGCTGCAAACTCTTCCGCCAAGAGCATCAGCTATGAACAATGCCACTTGGCCTTTCCTTTAGTGTAGAAACTTTGCGATGTTCCTAACTGTTAGCTGTTATAAATGCCTGTATGATAAACATATTTGCACGTGACAGTTTATTTTACTCTACTTAAAATTATTTTCTTATAGGAGATTCTCAAGAATAGAAAATAGTGGCCCAAAAAGGAACATTCATTTTTGTTCTTGTACACATTAAAAATTTAGGACCAAATTACCCTTCCCCCGGTAATGAATGAGCTCACCTCACTTTACACACGCTCAGCCATGTGGGGCGTTTTTGGATCACTTTTGTTCATTGAGAAGTGAACAATGGAATCTCGTTTTTCAATATGCATTTCTTTTACTACGAGTACATATGAATATTTTTTCCATGGGGCATTTCCCCCTTTGTGAATTGTCTCTGTGAACTGTTGTACTTCTTGTGTTTCTAATCGTGCATTTTTAGGGATGAAGTAGGGCAGTGTTTGAGTTCTGAAGGTTTATGAGTCACTGGTTAAAATTCAATTCAGCCCAACAAATACCTATTGTAACGGGCAAACCACAGTGCCCAGTGCCCCCGCACGCCAGATAATGACTCCATGGAACCGAGTCTCTCCGGGACGTAACTCAGATCTGTGCTCTAACAGCGGAGTTGAGGCGGGAGACCATCCTTGGGGCTGGAAACCTCAGGAAGTCCCCCCGACCCCTTCTGTTCTTCTGACCCAGCCTACCCCCTTCCTTTCACCCCATGCTGCCGGTGTCATGGAGCTGGCCATGTGGGATCATGCTTGTGACTCCATGGCCATCATCATTCTCTGCATCGTGATCAGGCTACTCACGTACACATTTTATCTCCCTGTTCTCAGGCGTGTTTCTCGCTCTCATCTTTGCATTGATGAGAATCCCTCTCAAAGCACTGAGCGCAATACCTGGCACATAGTAGGCTTCAACGAATACTGCAGCCTAGACTAGTGGCTGAGTGTGAGCTCCAGAGACAGAACTCTTTTTCAGGCATGGGCGGGGTTGTGGGATCAGCGAACTGACGTGCAGATAGTGAGAGACGCCGGTGTCCAGGTGAACTTGTGTGCTTCTCTTTCAGCTGGAGAGTGGGGGCGACATGGCCCACGTGAAAGATCTAACCACCCAGGCTATGAGATTCGGGCTGCTCTTTAAACAGGTACAGACCACTGGGCCCAAGCGAGGGGGAGGACCATCCCCTTCCACACTTGGTTAAGGACTTTTGTTTAATCGCTTCTTACCTCTCTTAGGGAGGCCAGGGTAGAAAAGGAAATTGTTGTGTCTCCTTCTGCATGCTTGCCACACCCTAGGAGAGAAAATCCACAAGGCAGGGGCCTGGGACAGGCCATTCAATGACATGGTGTACACATCCAAAATTTCCCCTTGGGGGGACCCCCTGTCCTAGTTTTCCAGGGATGGAAGAGTTTCCCTGGGATGCAGGGCTTTCTGTTCTAAAACCAGGAAAGACTTAGGAAAACTGGGATAAATTGGTCATTCTCTTCCCCACAAACATCAAGACTTACCAACTGCTCAGTGAGAGATTCCACTCCAAGCCTATCTTTACGGTTACAAGGGAGAACCTCTTCTGGGTGGGTATTTTGATGGGTCCCCCAAATCCAAGCAGTCAGGGAGCTTGGCTGCAAGGCTTCTGGGCACTCAGCCACCAGGGGAGTATGCAGGGCCAGTGCCAGCATTCTATCTTGAGTTATTGTGATAGGCACAGTTCTCTAAGAAATTGCTGCTCTCCGAGTTGTTAAAGCCACCCCAGTAGTGATCTCAAAAGAATTTGTGTTTCAGGGACTCGGGGCTCTGGATCTATCATCAGAGACTCCCCTCTGGGTCAGTCCTGGATGGGCTGGGTCTCCCCCCTTGCTTGCAGAGACCTGCCTAAATGGACAGACTGCTGACTACAGGGATTAGGATACCTTGCAATACCATGATTATGGGGGTGTCTTTTAGGCCCATCAAATTAGAGCAAATGCTTTGTTCCCAAGGTCTGCAGGACCCTGAACAATCTAAGAACATGCCTGACTCATTCTTCTCCCCGCTAGACGATGCACAGAGCAGTTAATATGTCACTGAGAGCTAACCTCAGTGATTTGTGAAGTCACTACAGTTTGGTGCTTCCTGGGCTAAAATTGCTGTTGTGTTTTAAATCAGCTGTCAAATTAGTCACTTTTGTTTTAGCTAGAATTTGTTTTACTGTGTCCTCTTGCCGTTGAACACTGAAGATTTTTTCCCTGTCACTTTGTTGTTTATCCTTCCCAATTTAGGAGTATACAACTCATTCAGAAATTATTGCCGTATATGGATTCTTCTTTGAGATAAAGGGAATCAAACATGATACTACGTCTTATAGTTTTTACATGCAGGTAAGAAGGACAGAGCCCGGGAAAGGTGTGTCTCTGAAGTACTCTTTTCGATACAGAGTCAATGCATACTAAATCAATCATAACCGATGAATCGTTTGTTAATAATGACCATGGAACATGTTGTAAGCCCGGTACTAATCATGGTCCTCCGACATGATGTCATTTGATTTATACAACCTTGGGAGGCTGCTAACAGATGGAGCTCTCCACACTGAAGGTCTTCATGTTCCTATGGCCTCTATTGACAAAGCTGGGGTTAAATTCTAGACTCGGACTCCACATTTGGGGCTCAGTTCCTCTTCAGTTCAAACATGGTGGGGGATCCTTTACAGATGGCCCCTCTTCAATGGAGGTAACACGTAGTGCCCACAAGGGAAGCGGGAGTGGTCTTGTTGAGCAGGGCGGTGGACGGGACACTGGGGAAGTCAGGAGGGCAGAGGGCTTCGCCTCAGTGCTCCTGCTAGACTTCTGGAAGAGCACCGTGTTTAAGAGCAGAGAGTCGAAGTCAAGCTGCCTGGTGAGCTGGGTGACCTTGGCAAACCCATGAACCTCCCTATGTCCAGCGTCCTGAGCTTTAAGATGGAGAAGGTAATAGGACCTACCACACTTCGTTGTGGGCAGTATTACTCTGTTAATTTGTGCAAAGGCCGTGGCACGGGGCCTGACATAAAAAGCGCTCTGTGATGATGATGACATTGACCATGACAAGTATGACCAGGAACCACTGCATTCCACTTAGGATTTGCTTTATAATTCTCTAAGACATCAAGCTCCTTGAGAAACCCTATCTCATTCATCTTTTTCTTATCACCACTAATCATAGTACCCGGCAGGCAGGGGACGGAGGTTTGTGTCGTGAGTGGATAAGTGGGTAAATGCATGAGTGAAGAGAACGGAGTTTCAGCCCCAGCTTTGCCATTACCTCATTACGTGCCCTTGAGTGAGTCACATCTCTTCCTTGCGTCAGTTCTTGGTCTTCAGTGACTCAGGCACTTTCCTCCATAATGGAATTTACTGGATGGAAGAGGTGAATTCTGTAACAGCACCCGTTGAAATGCTCATGTGAATACGATGTTGGTTTTTAAATTCGGACCAAGCAATAGTGAAGACCTTCCAATTCAACACAGCTTGACTTAAAGGCATTTTTCTGGGTTCACCAAACCCCCATCTGTGAGCCAGTGGTTTTGTTTGGTGAGGGCTCTGCCACCCGCTGACTCACCGGCAGGAGCTCTCAGGAAATGGGGCCCTGGGTAAATACCCTCCTTGCTCTGCACACACATTATACAGGAGAGTCAATGAACCACGTTTTGCTAACTCTGGGTCACCCCGGTTTCAGTTCCACCTGAGGTGGATCACCCTCTTTGCAGAGAGTAAGGCACACCAACCTGGGGTTCCCGTCCTCGCTCTGTGAGCACGGCCCCGTCAGCCTGAGAGCGGAGCGCTTGGTGAAGTACGAGATCAGAGCCCAGACCCTGGTGGACGGCAAGTGGCAGGAGTTCAGGACCAACCAGATCACCCAGAAGTTTGGCTTCGTCAAGCCATCCTGCAAAAGCCATGTGAGTGTGGGTCTTTGACTTTTCTCCTTAATGTCCTTTGTGCTCTTTCTCTCTTCCACCCCTTGTTGGGGGTCCCTGGCTTCACACCTCCAGTGATCTCTAGGGGATGCTTGCTCACTTTCTAAAAGATAATCACAGCTCCACACCACGCTAAAGACAGATCTTGAAAGAAACCTGACAACGTTGAAAGCTCTCACTATAATGCCAGATCCGTTTTATAAATGTCGAAAGGTACCGTATTGGAGGAGGGAAATTTGGTGGAGTGTACCTGCCACCACTGGTCTGCTGTGGCCTGCAGATCACCTGTCACATGCACCAAGCTCCGTGGCCTGGCCCGCCTGCCTCAGTGGCCACACCAGCATCCGGTGTATTCCCTCCCTGGCCTGGCTCCTGACAGGAGAAATCCAAAGACTGCCCGAGAGCCCGTCTGTCATCCTAGAAGGAACCTGTGAATTCCAGGATGTCCGGGGGCCTCCCTTGCTGCCCTGTGGGGAATGGGACTCAGCTTTAAGCCAGGGAGTCGTTCCCAGTCCTGACTGCACATCCGAACACTTGGCCCTTTGCATGGTCTGCAGGCCTGAGCGCCACCCAGCGCCTGAGACCCACGGTGGGGCCCAGGCATCGGTGGTGTTGAAAGTTTTCCAAGCTATTCTCTGTGATGTCAGATATCAGAATAGCAGTTTCCCTTGTGGAGCTGGGAGCAGGGAGGCCAGGATATTGGCCAGGTGAGAATGTGAAGAGGATTTCTGAGGTGCCTGAAATGTTCTTTGTGAAAATCCACCAAGCCGGACCCTTAAGAAGTGTGTACTTTATTGTATTTATGTTATACTTAAATTTTTTAGAGTTTGTTTTAAAGACCTTCCCCAGGTGGTTCGAATGTGCAGCCAGAGTTGGGAATGACCGCCTTACACAACTGTGAGGACCTCCCTCTCCCCTCCTCAAGAGGGCAATTGTGTTTATCCTAAAAGCCCCATTTGCTTTGTTTTGTTTCATCTTTTAGGCCCTGAAAGTCCAAACCGTGGGCATCCCAATCTATGCAAGTTTTTCATTCATCTTCCCAATATCTTGACAATTTCCAGAAGAATCTATGGGATTTTTCTTTATTCCACCAGTCTACATTAAAGAAAATAAAATGACATCGAAGGGACCGCTCAAGCGTTCAGTTGACTTTCCTAGTTGGCCGTGGTCTTAGTAGAACTTTCGCCCATTGTCTCAGTCGGGCTGCTGTCACAGAGTACCACACGCTGGGGGGCTTACAAACAGCAGACATTTATTGCTCACAATTCTGGAGGCCAGGCATCCAAGATCAAGATGCTGGCACATTCAGGATAGGCCTGGAGAGGACTTGCTTCCTGGTTCATAGACGGCCGTCTTCTCGCTGGGTCCTTACATGGTGGAAGGGACAAGGGGACTCTCTGGGGCCACTGGAAGGGTTAGCGTGGTGCCCATGTGACCTAATCAGTTCCCAAAGGCCCCACCTCCTAATACTTTGGGGGGTTAAGATTGAACTCAGGTGTTCCGGGGAGACATTCAAACCAGAGTACCATATTTGTATCATTTGCGGATGGAAAATACCAGACCTGAGTCCACTCACCGTCCTTGACCGCAGAGCACTTGGAGGCCAGCCCTAACTTGTTGCCTGTGCAGGAGCACTGTGATAGGAGCATCAGCACAGGACACACCTGACTTCTGTCCCTAGAGTTTTGGTGCAGCCAGAACAAGAGGCAGGAAGGGAAGGGAGCAATTACAAGGTACTGGGTGACTTATTGACCATCTGCCTTTTTAAATGGAGCTCAGTCGTTTGGAGAAAATGAGGTAGAGAGCCTTTCTTCCCACTTTGTGGATCAGTGTTCTACTGCAGTGTAACAAAGTACCATAAATTCAGTGGCTTAAAACAAAACACATTTATTATTTTACAGTTGTTGCGGGTCAGGAGTCCAGGTAGCTTTGCTGGGTCCCCTGTTCAGGGTCTCACAAGTCTACAGTCTAGGGGCGGCAGGGCTGTGTTCTCATCTGAAGGCATGACTGGGGAGAACCCATGTCCAAGCTCATGAGGTTGGCAGATTCATTTTCTTGCAGCTGCATAACTGAGGGCCTGGCTGCTTACTGGCTGTTGGGAGAAGGCCGTCCAGGCCCCAGTGGCCCCCACAGTCCCCTGCTGGGCATCTCTCTCTATAGACATTTCAAAGCATGGCTGTTTGTCCTTCAAGGCCAGTAGGAGAGTCTCTCTCATGCTAGTCTGCTGAGACTGTCTTGTATGATGTAGGGTAACCTTGGGAGTGACATCCCATCTCCTTAGCCATATTCTGTAGACTAGAAGTGAGTCACATGTTCCACCCACACTCAAGGGAAGAGAATTATACAAGGGGTCATCTCGAGGTCCACCGCAGTGGGTTATCCAGTGTCTTTGGAAAAGTGCTGGAGCATCCTTGGTGCTATGCAGACAGCAAGGTGGGTAAATTTAGTCTAATGATCGCCTTAGAATCAGACATGGGCTGAAGGAAATCCTTCCCAGCAGAGGATTGATGCTCTGTGCAGTGTGGCCTGGGAGAGAGAGAGGCTGGTGGGAAGATGGGAAGGCAGCCCAGTGGAGGATTTGGAGGAGAGGAACTGGTGCATTCGTTCCCGGGGCATCCCCACGTCTCTTCTGCAAGTCCTGTCCCGTCTCCCTCACCAGCTTGCTTCTGGCCAGGTCCATCCCATAGGAAGTGGTGGCAGGGGCTTAAAGGACAAGAGACTGGGAGAAGTCAGACATTTTCAGCAATGGCTGTGTTTTCTCTATGGCTTCTGCCTGGCAGCCTCCTGCCACGGTCCCAGTGCCACCAAATGGCCCTGCTTCTGGGTCTGTGTCACTTCGGCCCAAGGGGCAGTACAGGCTTCCTTCTGCTGGTCTCTGGGTTTCCCCATTCTCCTGTTTGCCTTCTTAGTTCTTCCTTCATCCCCATAATCAGTTCTCAGTATCCTATTTATACTGTCTGAAATCCCTGGAGTCCTGTGTGCTTTCCAGACAAATTCCTGTTATAAAGGGTTTTGATAAGCTGGTCAGTGTGGCCCAGTGGGGTAGATTGTTAGAAAGCACAGCCTTGATTATTCTTCCTATCCCTGCAGGGCTGGAGCAAGGGTGGGGCAAATGAGGCATGTACCTTGCATCAAAATACTCAGGAATTCAGATAAATAATATTTAAATAAATTTTTAAAAAACACTAAAAATCTATGATGCAGGTTGATGATTACCAGAAGATGAACACACATGTATAACCAGCTCCCAGATCAAAAACGGAAAGAGCGTGGTCCACACCCCAGACGCCCCGCTCCCCGTCACTATGCTCCCAGCCACTACCCCTCGAAAGTAAACCCTATCCTGATTCTCACCATTAATGAATTTGGCCATTTTGTTTGCATACTGTGTAGACAGTATCTTACAGCACGTGGTCTTCCATGCCTGCATTCTTACGTTCAACGTCTTGTTTAAGAGATTCATTTATGTTTCTATAGGGAGCTATGGTTTCTTTCCAAATAAGCATGATAGTTTCCTTTCTCATTTTTTAAAACACATAGTGTTATTTCTAATAATATTGGCTTGTCAAAGACGAAAATAAGAAAACACAAGGAGGAAAATAAAAGCCTGGCAACTCCCATCACTCAGAAGTCTGGTAGGCAGCCTCTTGGGATTCTTTTCAGAGGCACTCAGGTTTTCTGCCGGGCAAAATGGGATGATTCAGATCATCTTCCTTAGAACCTATTTTTTTTTTCTCGAGAACAAAGCAGATTGGTTTCTTTAACAGAGGAGCACAGTATTTTGGAAAGAAGACCATGATGTTATTTGCCTCACCTCCAAACTAATTGTGCTAAGTCAGAAAAGACACTTGTCACTTAACCCTCAGTGAACATTGCTTGTCTATAAAAAGCGTCCCTCTTGGGACCGTGAGCCGGCGCCGCTGCTGTGCGGGGACAGCCCCTGTACAGGCCGCCGGCCGACACGTGGATGGCTCTGGAGAAAGAGCAGCGTCGGGGCATTTTTCTGCAGTCCTATGGGATGATGGAGAAGATAAGAATTAGAAACCTCGGAAAAGCAAGTCTGTCATTGTCCAGGAGAGAAGAAGCTGTTTGGAGGCACGGAGACAGGAATGATGGCCCACGTTCCAAGCGAAGCAACAGTTCTGGCTTAGCCTTCTGGAATATGCAAACTCATGATCCTGGGGTTGGCAGGAGTGGGAGAAACTTGCAATACAGCAATGCCAAAAATGCCTCCCTGAGGTAAGTAGCAAAGCTGTGAGGGGTGCAAAAGCCAGGGGGGTAGGACAAAGGTAACCCGCAAAATGATAGGGTCAGGGTCCGATGGGTAGGGCTCCATCTCCTGCCTCCAGAACCAGCAACAGAAGGGCCAGAGGAAGAAACCCCGGAGGTGTCAGTGAGAGGGGCCCTTTGACATCATTTCTACCCTCTCTTTGTCAATGGGGGAAACTGAGGCTCAGCGAGCTGGAGTGACCGTTCTGGTTGGAAGACGTTTACTAAGCCCCTCTGACCCATGAGGCCCTTGACACCCACCTTCGCGATGACTTCTTGCAGCCCTTCATGAATCAGGTGTATTTTCCACATCCGGTAAGAGTAGAAGCTGAGCCCGCAGAGAGTGACGCATTTATGGGTCCCGGTTCCTCAGAGTGGCAGGGCTGCGATGCCCTCGGGCCAGGCCACGGGGCCGATGTATTTCCATCTCCCTCCATGACCCACTGGAAAGAGGTGACGTGTTTTAGGGTGCTTAATTCAAGAATTTTTGAACATCTACCGTCCTTTCAACAGAATGCTGGGCCATGCCACGTAGGGTGCTGTCGCATCGGAAATGCCATGTGATTCTGTGATTCTGACCAAAGCATTGGGACAGGGTGAGGGCGGTCTCATTGAGCAGGTAGCCCAGCAGTGGGCCTTGGAGGGTGGGCAGCGTCCTTGCAGGGGGAGGACAGATAGGAAGCAGCACCTGGGTGGAGCTCAAACAGCTGGGAGCAGGCAGGTCTCCAGGTCCGAGGCTCTTGGACTGAATCCTCCGCCGGATCCCCTGGGAGCCGGTGCAAGAGCGGGTGCCAGGGCCCCAGCTGGGAGAGCCTGACGTTGCGATCTAGGGGCCCCCCAGGGACCTGCGCTTTGACAGGCTTCTTGGAAGACCCTGATGCCTTCTGTCCGCCTCTGCACCCGGAGACTCCAATCTGCAGATGTCAATCCCAGTGCAGGATCCCCGCTCTGTAACACACACACCCGACGGCCTCCCCGACCTGGCGAGAGAAATCCGACCCCACCGACAAACCTGTGAATCTATTTCACCACACCGGCTGATTTTGTTTTTACAGCCAATTTCCTGCAATAGGAAGGAACAACCTTAGGGAGGCACCCTGGCAGGGCTGACCCACTCGTGGTCATCCAGAGCCCACCCCTTTCCACTAGGGGGCGAGGTCCGCCTCAAAAAATGGGAACCAGACTTTTATTGGCAGAAATGGGCAAGCAAAACCTTTATATTGCAGTCTTCCTTGCTTTGTAGTCAAAAGTGAACCTTGTACGTCCTGGGTGAGGCGCTGGTTCTTTGAACATCTGAGGTGCTCACATCATAACGTCTCTTAACTCGGGAAGTGTGAGCCTTGAGACAAAATTCTTAAGATGATCTTACAAGCTCTTCCCTTTGTGAGAACTTCTTCGACTAGAATTTTAAACCCCACAGTCACGATGCCCGAAGCAGTGACCGTGAGTGCTGGTCAGCATAACCTGTTGTGTGCCGCGCCCATGACCACCTCTCTCTCTGCTCCTCTCATCACCCACCATCTGGCTCACCTCCCCAGACCCTCCCCTCCTCCCCTCCCCTCCCCTCCCCTCTGGAGAGCCAGACAGGAGTCCTTCTGTGCGCAGCAACTCCTTGGGGTCTTGAAGTCAAACAGACAAGAATTTGGGTCCCAGCTCTGCCCTTTACTTGCTGTGTAGCCTCAGGCAAGTCGCCTAACCTCTCGGAGCCTCAGAGCCTGATCTGAAGTTGTCAAGAAATCCTGTGGGGTTTCTTTTTATTTGTTTTAAGATTTTATTTATGTATTTGTCAGAGAGAAACAGAGAGAGAGAGAGCACAAGCAGGGGGAGCAGCAGGCAGAGGGAAAAGCAGGCTCCCTGCTGAATAAGGAACCCAGTGTGGGACTCGATCCCAGGACCCTGGGATCATGACTTGAGCTTCACCGACTGAGCCACCCAGGCGCCCCGGGAAACCCTGTAGTTAAGTGTTAAATAAGTTGATGTGTGATTTGTAAAGCACCGAGCGCAGAGTAGGAGCTTAATACAGTTTATCCCTGTTTTCCCCTCATGGCTTGGAGTCATTTAGTACTTGGTGAAGGTTAAGATGGACGCCATGATCTGGGCTAGTTTCTTTCCTTCTCTGGGCCCGCTTTCCCTGACACAAAATGAAAAGGTTAAACTAGGTGCTCTTGTGGACCTTTCCAGCTGCAATCTTTGAGTTTTCTGATTCCGTGAGTGGAGGAGAATGGAAAGGAATGGCTGAGCCTGTGCAGCAGGAGAAGGAGGGCCTGGGGAAGAAATGAACTGTCTTACTTTTCCATAGGCTCATTGGAATGAGAAGGAATTAGAAAGAGTAAGAGGTACTTTTTTCCTCTCTCCTTTTTAGAGGGTTTTGCATCCTGGAGGCTGGTGTGTCTGTGGGGCCAGAGAGGAGAGAGGAAGTTTTTGCTCTTACAAGCCTAGGCTGGGAAGGGGAGTGCTGGGGGCTGCCAAGCGGCTGGGGCGTGGGTGGGCTCCCCAGGGACCGGGGGGGGGGTCCAGAGCTCCATCTGCCATACAGGGTGTTGGTGTACGTTGTGCTAGAGGCTGGTCCACAGACCCTGAGGCCTGGAGAGCTGGGGCAGGGAGGGCAGCCCGCCCTGAAGGAGGCAGAGAGGGAGAAACCTCTGTGAGGGAATCCTCGGGGGTAGAGCCATCCACCGAACTTTCCGCAATCATGGTAACGTCCTATATCCACCCGGTCCAATATGGTAACCACTCGTCATGTGCGGCTGCTGAGTACTTGACATGTGGCCAGTGGACTGAGCAACTGAATTTTTAATTTTATTTCCTTTTAATGTATTTAAATTTAAATGGCTGTAAGTGTAAGTTGGAGCGGGATGACAGCAGGACCCAGCACGGGGCGAGGACCGGGTCCTTCCTGATTCTGGAATCCCTCCAGGTACGGAGGCTCTCAGTCACCCCCCAGGCCCCCACACAGTGGCGGACTGCTGGCTGAAGGCCACCTCCGAGGGCAGAGAGAAGGCGTGCTGGGAGAAAGAAAGGTTCTAATGCCAGGACAGCAAACTCAGCCCTGTATGGTGGGATGCCATTGGTACCCTGCTTCTTGTACCAGCATGCATCGTTATTTAAATTTTAATAAGTTAAAATGAAATGAAATTAACAATGGAATTTCTCCAACGAATTTCAAGTGCTCAGTGGCCACACGTGGCTGGGAGCTACCGTATGGGGCCCGAGGGATAGAGGACAAAAGACTTCCCTGGCTCAACTTCGTGACTTTGAATGAGTCATGTGCCCTATGCGCTTTCATTCGCTGACTCATTCTTTCATTCCACAGACTTCTAGTGGCCACTCCTTTGGGTTAAGTTTTCAAAGGTGAACAGCACAGGCCCTCCCCTCACGGAGCCCACAGAGTAGGAGAGACAGGTGTTGATGGATGCCTGAGAGCCCTGAGGAGGGGGAGCCCAGTTCTTTCAAAGAATAAAACGGAGAAAGCTGGCCGAGACCCCAGGCGGGTGGGGGGGGTGAGGCCCAGGAAGGACCCTCCCCAGGGAGGTGACGCTTAGGCCGAGCCAGGAAGTAGGAGCAGAGTGAAAACAGATTGGGCAGAGAAATCAATCCGAGCAGAGACAAAGGAGATAAGAGGGTGCTTCGGGCTGGGGGAGGAGGAGGCTGGGAAGAGGGGGCGCGACAGCTAAGGGGCACAGGATTTCTGTTCGGGCAATGAGAATGTTCTACTGTGGACTGAGGGTGTTGGCTGCACACCTCCGAACGTGCTAAAAACCATGGAACACTGCACGTAACTGGGTGAATCGTGCGAAACACGATCTATCTCAATAAAGCCGTTAAAAGTGAAAAAAGGAGGAGGTGGGGAAAGCCTCAAGCCCCAATGACAACATGTGCAACCATGTCTAGAAGACAGAGAAGGAGGCCAAGTGTCCAGAGCCAGTGGAGTAAGCAGAAGAAACGGCCGGAGCGGAGGGTGAGTCGGACCTCAGAGGGACCTGGAAGCCGCGGCAGGGATTTTGGTCTTTCTCCACATAGCAGCCGGGAGCATTGAAGAGTTGTTCAGCCTGGGCCTGACCTGATGAAATTTGCATTGTGAAAAAAATCGTTCCGGATGATATATGGCAAAAGGAGTGGGGGTGGGCGCAGAGCAGGACTGAGCACANTAGATTATCGGTG